>NC_081190.1:95232320-95534070 GCF_902713425.1 Acipenser ruthenus | reverse complement strand
TGTAAAGATTTCACAGGAAGCACACTGGGAAAACCAGAAATGTCCTAGAAATTTGTTTAGAAGGCTTGTAAGTACATCAGTGGCGTAGGTGGTTTTAGGGGTTTGATGGGATATTGCCAAGATTACTATTTAAATCAAGTACGTTTGATATATTAGTTTGGAAACGATGAGGAAATTCACAACAAACGCAACGTATACAGTATTTTTTTTGGTATCTCAGTCGTCATACCATGTCCTTGCTCACCTTTCTTTAACGCACCCCTAGCTTACCTGGGAAATAACTGGATCTAGCAGTGTCACCAATTTATGAATGTAAAAAAAACAAAACACAACCTCAATGCTGTAAAGACATACTGCAGGAAGAAACAGAGAAGCTGTTGGCAGAAGGAAATCCATGCAACAGATCTCTGAGGCCTCAAGGCCCCTTGGCTGCCAGGATCAAAAGTGCCAATGCTATCTGATGGTCACAGCTTGTTTAAAGATCAAAGAACTGACATTGCTGTGAAGCATGATGACTCTCTTACTGAATTGCCAGGAAATTAAAGCGATCAAGAAGAGACCTTCTTGAGCTACAATTGAACTAAAACATATCCTTAAACACATTAATTTAGTAGGTATTGCTCTTAAGAACTGCAGCTTGGTAGTGGAATTTTTTCCCCCCACTACTGTCCTCTTGTACAGTGACAGTAAAAAGCTAATTTCTTAAAGGACCTGCTCAACAGTCATATAATACTGTACAAGTAAGGATGTAGCAGTGCCATTTCCATTATATAAACATAAGCAATTTTTTCTTCCTATTATTTGCTTGCAGATTGATTAGTTTCATTCACTGTGAGCAGTGAGAAGTTGGAATTGGGCCGCATTGTGATTAACAGTAAATTGAAAGGCAGTCTTTGCCTGTTTTATTTCAATGGAGATCTCATCTCAATTTTCAAAGACTTTTCACTGAGGTCATGTGAAAAGTTTTCAAGGAAGGTCAGCTCTGTAGCAGCTTTCCCGTATCACTAATCACCAATCTTTGAAACAAAGCAGAACTCTTAATATAAATGAAGAGGCTATGCTCATGCTAGCTTGCATTTATATGCAGTACTTTGATTCTTAAGCACTACTCACAGCCTCATAGAATCTCCATTTCCAAAGTTTGGGTACAGTATTAATTAATCTGTGTCTCATAAGTATCTTTATAATCCTTTACAATGGCACATTTGCACATTCATTTTTAATTTTTCACAAGTTTTTCCCATGGTTACAACTGTGCATTTACCATGGTTTGCTATGTTTTTTTTTTTAAATACTTCACCATACCTCTCTGAGCTCTGCCATGCTTTCTCTATGCTTAATTACACTTTGCTATGTTTTTACTATGGTAAACCTTTACAAGGATATGCCTGCATAGTTCATAAAAACTTGAAGAAGTAAAGGATTATTGAATTTCCCTTCATCTACTCTTTTAGCCAGTACGGTATGTCTTAGCGCCAACATTTGCACCCCTAAAATAGCGCAAAATTTGCACCCCTGACAAACTACCATCACATCCCCCTGACTTTTCCAAGTGACGCTTTCTTTCTTGACACTGTTTCGATAAACAAACGTATGATGTACAGTATTGTCAGAATTCACACATACTCTTTATATATATATATATATATATATATATATATATATATATATATATATATATATATATATAAGAGTATA
Organism: Acipenser ruthenus; assembly: GCF_902713425.1. Taxonomy (NCBI): domain Eukaryota; kingdom Metazoa; phylum Chordata; class Actinopteri; order Acipenseriformes; family Acipenseridae; genus Acipenser; species Acipenser ruthenus. Next base: position 95,532,372 of record NC_081190.1, on the reverse strand, counting down.
TATAGAATATAAAATATATAGGACATAAAAGATATTTCTGACTCCTGTAAGTGGATTGTTCATGCACTGGGCTTGCAACGTATCCAGATGACTTTTAAACAATTGAGAAAATCACACAGACTCATTTAATTTGAAGTTTTAACGAATCAGAGCAGTATGCAAATGCTTTAAAAATTAGTTTGGTTGGTTGCACAGACCACCATAAATCCCAAGTAAAAAGCAGTCTGGGCAAGCCAGTGCTTTACAGGTTTAACAGCATTAGTACTTCAATACAGTAATACAAATATGATTATTATATACTGAACAAAAATATAAATGCAACATGCAACAATTTCAAAGATTTTACTGAGTTACAGTTCATATAAGGAAATCAGTCAACTGAAATAAATTCATTAGGCCCTAATCTATGGATTTCACATGACTGGGATACCTTAAACAAAAAGGTAGGGGCATGGATCAGAAAACCAGTCAGTATCTGGTGTGACCACCATTTGCCTCATGCAGCGCGACACATCTCCTTCGCATAGAGTTGATCAGGCTGTTGATTGTGGCCTGTGGAATGTTGTCCCACTCCTCTTCAATGGCTGTGCGAAGTTGCTCGATATTGGCGGGAACTGGAACACGCTGTCGTACATGTCAATCCAGAGCATCCCAAACATGCTCAATGGGTGACATGTCTGGTCAGTATGCAGGCCATGGAAGAACTGGGACATTTTCAGCTTCCAGGAATTGTGTACAGATCCTTGCGACATGGGGCTGTGCATTATCATGCTGAAACATGAGGTGATGGCGGTGGATGAATGGCACGACAATGGGCCTCAGGATCTCGTCACAGTGTCTGTGTGCATTCAAATTGCCATCGATAAAATGCAATTGTGTTCGTTGTCCGTAGCTTATGCCTGCCCATACCATAACCCCACTGCCACCATGGGGCACTCTGTTCACAACGTTGACATCAGCAAACCGCACACCCACACGATGCCATACACGCTGTCTGCCATCTGCCCGGTACAGTTGAAACCGGGATTCATCCGTGAAGAGCACACTTCTCCAGCATGCCAGTGGCCATCAAAGGTGAGCATTTGCCCGCTGAAGTCGGTTACGACGCTGAACTGCAGTCAGGTCAAGACCATGGTGAGGACGACGAGCACACAGATGAGCTTCCCTGAGATGGTTTCTGACAGTTTGTGCAGAAATTCTTCGGTTGTGAAAACCCACAGTTTCATCAGCTGTTCGAGTGGCTGGTCTCAGACAATCCCGCAGGTGAAGAAGCCGGATGTGGAGGTCCTGGGCTGGCGTGGTTACACGTGGTCTGCGGTTGTGAGGCTGGTTTGACGTACTGCCAAATTCTCTAAAACGACGTGGGAGGCGGCTTATGGTAGAGAAATGAACATCCAATTCTCTGGCAACAGCTCTGGTGGACATTCCTGCAGTCAGCATGCCAATTGCACGCTCCCACAAAACTTGAGACATCTGTGGCATTGTGTTGTGTGACAAAACTGCACATTTTTTAGTGGCCTTTTATTGTCCCCAGCACAAGGTGCACCTGTGTAATGATCATGCTGTTTAATCAGCTTCTTGATATGCCACACCTGTCAGGTGGATGGACTATCTTGGCAAAGGAGAAATGCTCACTAACAGGGATGTAAACAAATTTGTGCACAAAATTTGAGAGAAATAAGCTTTTTGTGCGTATGGAAAATTTCTGGGATCTTTTATTTCAGCTCATGAAACATGGGACCAACACTTTACATGTTGCGTTTATATTTTTGTTCAGTGTATATTTAGCCTTCAGGCTATGCATACATAAAGCTAAAAACGCCCACCGCAAAATTCTAGAACATTCTATATATATCACCCTCTTAAGACTAAAACATAATTTCTATACCTTATAGCAATGCATCAATATAAAAGAGACATACATTCATAATAGTTATTACCTTCCAAAATATATGGAAGTGTAGAATATAAGGACAGGAAAAATAAGAAACCAAAAAGCAATCAGTTTTTCAGAGACCCTCAGAGCATGGATCACATCAGCTTGTAGTTAGCATGTCGAGTGATATTGAATGGGGTCTTGCTTTGGGCTTATATAGGATTTTCCCTCCATTGAATACATCAGAAGTCCCAAGTAAATCTAATCATCACTCGGCCTTGACATTTCTTATCTTTAAGTTAATGATACATTCAAGAAGGACCTGGTCAACTCCTTTTTCAAAACTGATTGGGTATACACTTCTTGCCAAAAAATATTGGAACATGATTTCATTGCTCTCTTTTTCCAACTCCTTTTTCTAAAAAGTCAAGTGGACCAAAGTTTACAGAATCCTTGCTATAATATAATATAAGTATATGTGTGTATATGAGAGATGTTTTTAATATGTAACACCAGCTCTATTATATGTCCCTCTTAGCCACATATTATGTTACCTTTTCAGTGTGATGTCAATGGGCCAGTTTAACTTCATATACAAATATGTGTTAAGAAAGTATGGGACAAAGACTGCCTTTGAATAAGCATACAGTGGTCAGTTCAGTTATTTTCACTTAAATTTAAGCTATAATAAACATGTTAAGTATAACAGCCTTATTTAACTGTGCCATTCTTGGACTATGCCTGACCTTTCGCTCTGTTTCTAAAAGTTGCCTGCTCAAGCAGGATTCAGACACCCTGTTTTCTTGCCAAGACTATTGTTTTGATCAATATGAAACACAATTTTAAGCACTTCTCCAAATTCACCGCTTGAAGTCAGTTTTCTCCCAAAGAAAGTCGCTACTTATTAGATAAGAACTGATACTGGACACAGCTCCCCTAATTCGTGGATTGCTCGGTACGACTGCCAGATTTTCTTATCATAGAAAGACCTTGGATTCAAAACTGCGGACTACAAGTAAATCTCACTTTGACTGCCAAAAAGAACCTTCCATATCTAGCACCGCTCTGCTTGCAAGCAGATAATGGCAAGGCTATTTTTCTGTACGTTTTTTTTTTGTGTAATAAAATTATTGAATTCAGTTTACACTTTATTTGTCTAATATTCCAGCCTAACACTTCCTGTTTTTTATTGCAGTAAAACCTTTATATAAACTAAACATGTATATTCTTTCATTTAATGGATATTGTAATGTCTATTTGGAGAAAGAAACTGAACTAGTTCTTAAATTGAGTAAATGAAATGCTCACTCCTGCTTTTACTGTCTATTTGTATTACAATAGAGCCTTAACAAGCAAAAACACTTGTTAGTTTAAATATTATGTTTCTTATTAGATCAAAATACTTAAAACATATTATTTATTTTCAGAGAGTTTTGTCACGCTATTATTAGATCAGAATACTTTTTATTTAAAACCTCTATGCTTAGTAACAACACAATCAAATAAAATCAAATAGGTATTTTTAGTTTCAAATATTGTTCAGTCTAAAAAGGGTTACCCTTTAGTTTTTTTTACTAATTTGCAATATCTAGCCTTCGTGTTTAGTTCCACCATGTGCCTACTTCTTTCAAGGTTACAGTCTTCCACGTGCAATAGTCTGACCGGCTTCCAAAACTGTATGTGCACTAATGACAAAGGCACTTGTTCAGTTTTCTTAGTTCAAATCATTGTAACCTGTTCATAATTTGCTGCAATATTATTTATGCTGGTTTTATATTCTTTAAAACACAGTACAATTATTACAATATTCTGACAGTGTCAGTTAGTACTGAACTTCTTTAGTTTATAACTGTAATATGTAATTTCAACGATAATAATGTTATTTGTATAACAGTTTAACGTTAAATTATTTTATAACATGTATTTCTAATTCAGTTATTTCAGTATAACAGAGAAATGGTAATATTATTGTACTGAATTAAGTCTGATCCTTTCTCTGTTCATACAAAATCCAGTTGAAGCAGGTTTTAAGACATCCTAGCCTTTTGCCATTTTTTGGTGTTGATTAGTATGAGGCATTACCGTAAGCATTTTCTAATACTCTTACCTTCTGTTATCCGAAAGTAATGAAAGTAAAGTAATGAAAGAAATTGGCTACTTTTTCTCATAAAACGGGAATATGCTAACATGGCCTTATGATAAGAGCCTGCCAAGTATGACTCTTTCCAGCAGGTGCTTTCATAGACTGCACACAACAGCTATCCATTGTTTTCTACTGAGGTATACAGATCTTTATGAAAGGAACATATACAGTATTACCATAATTACTGACAAAGTGTATATCATATTACTTCAATCAATAAGGCCAGATTAAATCATCCAATCCATGTCTAATAACTCGGCACGTTCCCAACAGGATTCGAACTCTGCGCCAGGCGCAGCTCGGAATGGTTCTGCAAACACCATGACAGGCCTCTGCAGATGTGCTCAAAATATCTTCTAAAACACATTACAGTCATTACAATATTTGTTACTGTTTCACAAATATTAAATTTGTATCCAGAATTAGTGTAGACCTTTGGTATATATATAATTTTATTCGGGAATCCAAACTATAGTAAATGTACAAGAACTCTTAGAAGTAGGCAGCGATAGCTATCAGCTTGGTAGGGAGTTTGTAAGCCTTGATTGACAAAAAAGCACGTTGAACACTAAGAGGTACTGTACAGTAACCACGGTCAACTATTCTGCCCCTAACCCAAAGCAAGCTTATGCATTATACAGGGTCTAATGTAATGATGTGTGTAGAGCAGTTCTAAAAATAAAATCCACATAATTAAAAAAGCAGAACTGTCTGGTTTAACAATCTAAGCTTAGCAGGATAATTGAAAGCATTTATGCTTTTTTAACTAAAAAGGAGAGCATATGGTGGTATACTGTATGATAGTATAGGTTTGTTGTCTTTAAAAAACCAAAAAAAAACAAAAAACAACATCAATGCGATTTGAGCTTTTCTTGTTTTCAGCAAGGCCTGTGCTCACAAGCCGTCAGGTCACTGCTGTAGATTACCTTGCAGTCAATGAAAATGTATCCTTCAGGTGCAGGAACCACTAACAAATGCATTATTAACAACAAGGTCACTGTTTCAAAGCAAAACTCATAATGTAATTCTCACTAATGTGTTTGTATTTCAAAATATCTTGCATGTGGAGGGCTAATTAGAGAGCTCTTTCACTCCTGCCCTTTTCAGTGCAGCTACGTGTTCACTGAAAGTAGCTGCTCAATTATCCTTACTCCTGTTTCAAAAATGTGTTCTTTGGTTTAACTGGAGCATGGGTGCCCAATCCTGGTCCTGGAGGGTCGCTGTCCCTGCTGGTTTTTGTTCCAACTGTACCCTAAATTGCTTAATTGGACCAATTAAGCTTCTAATAAGTGTTTGATTGGTTAAATTAAGTAATTTAGGAGACAGTTGGAACAAAAGCCAGGAGGACACCAGCCCTCCAGGACCAGGATTGGGGACCCCTGAACTGGAGAGAGGCAACACATGTCTCTTTTTCTACATACAGTACAGGAAAAAGAATCATCCATTAGAAGACAAGCTAGAGATCAGAGACATTTTGATATTAGTTGAAGTTCTTTGATGCTGCTTGAACTTATGGCTCTAAATGGCACGTGTTGATGTAATGAACTGACACACTATGCTTGTTAAGCGACAGTTTTGTTCCGGGCTTCTCAATTTGAGAAATCCAGACAGTTGTAGGTTAATTTAAGCAATTGATCAGTTTCCTTGTTCAGATTTAGAAGTATATTCCTCCAGACATTCTGTTGAGGGAATTTGTTTCAAACATCAACTTCCACACATCTGTAATATAAAGATCTTTGAGACACTTAGATGCATTGTACTGATTGCTGTGCTTCAGATGCACATAGATTAAACTCATGTAGTGTCATTTCTGTGCAAGAAAAATGATAGACCATTAACACACAGCTGTACCACTGACAGACAAGACACAGAACAGTAATTTACCAGTTCAGGAACAGTACAGGTAATGGTGCAGTCACTTCCAGCTGCTCATCATTGTTCATGCTAGCAAAAAGAGATAATGGGAAGGTGGTCTACATTTTTAGGTTTGCTTGAAATGTACATAGTCCTGGGCCAATACTGGTACCATTATATATATTTGTCATTTTCCTTAATAAATAAAACATACAGTTTTGGACAAAAATAGATTCACCTATCACATGTAGTGCAACCTTTTTTGTATCCCTCACATAACTGGTTACTTTGAAATGGCATCTCTGTTTTATCTAAAATAAGAAACCAGTAAAACAATAATAATAAAAACCAGATCGGATTATGATGTCACAAGTGGTGTAGTTACCAGGCGTCTGGTGCGGTTCATGGGATTTCATGTATGGGATTTCATAATACAGTACAAATATGTTTATATTCTTCCATCTCAGCCAGCTAATCATACTTTGGTTCTTTGATGGGTTTTATTTGTTACATTGGAGTAAACTATTATTATTTAAATTTGCAGTTCCCAACAAGTTTTTTTTTTTTTTTTTACTTTTTGTCCATAATTCATACTTCCATGCACAGCACTTAATCGGAAGCCCAAAACTGTTTGCTTTCCAGTTTGATTACTTTACCTAATAATAGTTCCATTTGTATGGTAGATATGGTTTCCCTTCCCATATACTACTGCAGGATTATTTAAAGAACTGTGTTCAGTGGAGTGTGCTTTATCCCTTCTTAAAAGTAACTCCATTGTGAAGTGTTAGTCTTGTGTGTGCCTCTTGCCTAGAAAATTGAATTATGGCAGGCTAATGTGTAGCCAGAGGAACTTAACTTAGTTTGATGCTGATTCATTTTGAAGCAGTGTATATATTGTGTGACTGCTGGAGACAAAAGAGGTAGCATTGGTGCATTAGCTCAAGAGCTCATTGCCAACCATGAGCAGGAGTCTCCTGGTACAAGCACTACCAAGGGAACATAAGTTAGTCGACAACAACAGACTTTAATGGTGAAGGAAAAAAATGGAAGTGCATGATAAATGTGTAAGGCTCAGTGAATTTGCATTTCTGTGGGAAGGATAAAAGCATTTCAAATATCTCAGGGATTATTATAGGTTTGATTTATCAAACATTTGCTGTGGGCAAATATAGTAAATTGCATATTTTTGTGTCCAAAGGGGTAGATGTAAATATTAATAAAAAATATAGAAATACAACTGAATTATTTCCCTATTCATTTGCAACATATAGGGCTGGCAATGGAACGTGAAACAAGCAATGTGATTGGTCGAGCAAGGTTCCAGCTGTCCGTATATTGGATGGATACGGACGGTTGGAGCCTTGTCACGTATTTTAAATAACTGCATTGCCTCGCAGATTTTAAAGTATCGGTAGCCATCTTGCTTGGAGAACTGGAAGATAGCAAAACAAAAAAAATACCCTCCAAAAAATATTATAATAACAATATATTGCTGTTTTTATACTCACTCATCCTGAGTTTGTCACTTCAAATAATGTTTTTTAGTGGCTGACTGAAATCCGAGACGTCATTGAATTTATTTTTATTCCTCATGTCTGTTCTGCTCAAACAGTGTGTCTGCACTGAGTGAAAAAAAAACTCTGCCCCCGTTATATTTTTTCAATGGCAATGTGCACAATATCAAAAATAAAGGTGTACATTCTTTTACATGTTTTAATTAACTAACTTAACTCAGCTTAACTTAACTTAGTTTTTGCATTTTTTGCTCTCATGTACTGGCTACACGGTACTGAATTTCTGCACCAAACCGAGTAAGGTATATGTGGTCTGTGCTGAGGTAGGGCCTTTCGGAGGTTTGGTGAAAAAATTTGAAACGGTTCCTAAATTATTAATAATAAAAAGATAACAGGCTTGCATCCGGGACTTTTTGAAATCCTCTCAGCCAGGAATCCCACCCCTGAAGGAGTGTGCTTGTTAGACAAGCCGTTTGCTGATTGGGTCAAGCAAAACTGTGTGTAAGTGACGTCTGGACACTGTGGGATCTGTAGTTCTGGGGGAGCTTGTAAACAATGCAATCATGCGTTTGAACTACAACTCCCAGAATGCACACCAAACGGCTTGATAAGTGTTGTTTTGTTAAAACAACGTGACAGTACTTTCACAAACGCAGCAGAGCATCCAATTTTACTAGTCAGTAAAAACTAAAATAAAAAACGTGTCAGTCAGTAATACAAGGTGAATGAGAATTTAAATATATACTGTACACTGAGTCAGCGGAGTGCCACTTAATGTGAGGGCAGCAACTAATAACTTAGTGAAACGTTTAACCCCTTGCTATTAGACATACTAGGTACGTTCTCAAAAATGATCGTTCAGTGCTGCCTAAGTACCAGGTACGTCCTAATTATATATATATATATATATATATATATATACACATTCGACTTTTACAACTTTCTCTTGCTTTTGTGGATGAGGAAAAAAAAGTTACAAGAAATGGATATCTACAATTATTTATTTCAGCAATTTTTTTGCAAAACTACAAAAATGCTAATTCTAAAGTATTCATACCCTGACAAGGAAAATTAAATCAATAGTTAGTTGAGGCACCTTTAGCAACAATAACCTCTTTTAAACGATAAGGTTATTTGTCAATGAGCTTGATTCTTTAGTGATTTTTTTAAAATGCTTCTTCAACGCAAAAGTGTTCCAGTTCATTCAAATTCCGAGGACTTATCTTGTTTTCGAAAAAATAAAGTATAAATGCTGGCGCTACAGAGATGTTTCAGTCCATTTAATGAGACACGAGGAAAAGTTAGAAAACACTTCTTAGATGTTGACACTGCTGAAGAGTGAAGACAGTGGGTAATTGCTGCTTTATGTTCAGAGACACTTATTTTTAAGTCTCTTTTTGTTTGACCTATGTAAGCCAGTCCTTATGGACAGGTTAACATGTAAATTACTACTGTGGTATTAGAATTAATGAAGCCTTGAATTTTTGCCCGATCTTGGGTGATTAATAGTTTTAATATTTACAGTATTTCAGCAGTGGACACAGTGGCCACATTTTAAATGACCATCCGTGTAATTGCTTTGTCCACTTTTGGACTAAATAAATGAACCAATTTGTCTTTAATGATCTCTTTAAGCTTTGTACATTTTTTTTTTAAAGAAACCTTGAGCATTACAAGTTACCCATGTTTTTTTAAGAAATATTCTGAAAACTAAAGTGTAGGATCAAGGTTGACCAACTTCCAAATGTCAGTTCTATCACAGTTTGGGATTTATATGCAATCTGTGATATCGTTAAATTTATAGCTCTCTAGTTATTGCTGACAAATTGAGTATGTTGTTGTAGAATGGGCAGCTGGGTGCTTGCCAGTTGTATCGTACTTGAAAAACATGAATTTGAAACTATTAATTTACAGTCAAGTGAAATGTGTATTATAGTAAGCTGACACAGTGGAAAAAAAATAAATTCCCTTAGAGGTGATTGTAATTGTTTTTCCAAAGAACTGCTGGGAAACTTTCATTTCATAATTTTCTTGTTTTCTCAGACATAGTCGCATTCGTCATTCTTTAGAGGTGACAACATGCTACCTCTTTTACTTTTAAATATTTATTAGATTTTTTAAATTCATATTATTATTTTGTATATCATAACCAAACTCCCACATTTGAATTTGCATTATTACACTTCCTTGTTCTACAATGGCGAGACAATTGACTTTCATAGTTTAATATATTAGTAAATCAGATCTGAAAAGAAAATATTATGCTCAGAATAAAAGATCGTGGCCAGTTAGACAAGTGCAGGTCTGGGCTTCTACAAATTGTTCTCTTGAATTTTCCATTTTAAATGCTGAGCAATGCTTTCATTTTTTTTTTTTTTACAATCATCCATAACATTTAAACACTCATTAGTGTTAAATGTATAAGCACTTACTAAATTCAATGAGAAACATTTCTTCAGGAAGTTTTTTTCAATTACTTCAGGGTCTTTTTTTAACTTTAATTCAGGATATGAAAATATACAGTTAAAACCTATACTGTTGCACTCTTGGTCTGCTTGCATCAATACCATTAGGGTAAGTCTGAACTACAGCATATGAACCAGTTGCAACATTTAATCTACAGCATTCTCTTATATTCCAAATTGAACCCAAATACAAGCAAAAAAAACAAAAAAATAGGTAAGATCGTCAGCCAGTGGAGAGGGTGATTTCATTATTTTATTAAGATAATTTTATTATTATCACTCATCCTGTCATCTAACCATTTCTGTAAGCTTGCTCTTCCCATGCTCTGATAATCACAGATGACTCTCCAGCTATATGGTTCACTATAATTGCAGGGCTGTGAAACAGCATCAATTACAACAGATGTGCCGTACCTTCATTTTCAGACACAATGCTTTTCTGTTTTGGATCTCAACCGACACAATATTTCTTAGCCTAGAAAGGTAACAAGTCTTCATATTCTCTATATAAATGGAACACTTCTTTTTTATTTTTTAAAAAATCAAGATGCATGATACAGATAATTTGTTATGAAACATTTTCATGCTTGCTGTAGGGTATTGTAAACTGTATTTGCAAGTTTTCCTACCCATGTCTCAAACAGAACAAATTTAATATCCTTTTATTTTTTTTGAGAAAAGATCATTTCAGTGTAAAATTCTGATTAAACTGGACCGTCTATTTAAAAAATTACAAAATACACATTAAAAAACTAGCAGTATCTGTACAAAATCAATATACCTGAAAATTCAAGATACCTGAATAGTATGTTCAGAATAAAAGATGACCTTAGAAATATACATTATGAAAGCATTTTGATTTGTTTTGCATCTTTCGTGGAAAAACTAAACAAAGTGCCAAGGGTTTGATCACTTTCAATTATAAATGATCGCTAAGGGAGACTCTAATCTGAATAATGTGAATGAATGTATCTTGGTAATCAATAGAGAATCCATAAGGTATAGAAGCAGAACATAAAATAAACAATACAATTTCTTACTGAAGGGTATTATTATTGTTGTGTTGAGACCAGTACTGTAGCAGTAAAACTACTGCATCACTAGCAACCTACCATTCTCCTGTGCTGAATGGGCTACAGTATGGGTCTTATGCTTGATTCTGTGCCTCTTTCAGCAGTGGCTAGAGAAATAGGAAGAGTAGACTGTGAGCAGCTTTTCTCAGCAGAAGCTACTGTACACACTAGACATGGGTGTATATTAAAGCATTAAGGTACGAGAGGGCGTGGGTTACCGTGGATATTGTCGCTGCTTGGTGCGTTGTTAGGTTCGAGGCGTACCTGACAATATACACAGTAACCCACACCTTCAAGTACCTTAATGCTTTTATAAAATGGATTTAACGTAAATATAAATAAATACAAGAGAAATAGATAGTTTCTGAAGATTAAGAAATTTGAAGGATAACCTTCCGCAACAGAAAATAGTTCCTATAAACTATTGATACTCAGGTAAGATTTTTCTTTATTTGAGTTGCAATTTTGTGTTCATAGACATTAATTTGAATGTTGCCGTTAACTGTACAATTCTTAAAGTGCCTGTCAATTGTTGTAGAAGGGAGCATTGAAGTGCAGGAATGGGGGTTTGCTTTCATCTGATCTTATTTTTTTGTGTGGCAATGCTGTGGAGTTTTCCTCTGTCAAGATGTTGCTCCAGCGCTTTCGATTTTCTAATGACGGTCCTCAATAACTCTGCAAGGAGCTCTCCAATCTGTGACCGCTGACGGACATAATTTCTCTCGCTTGCAATCCAGCATTGGACAGTTTCTGTATTAAGGTACTGCGGATGCAATGATTGGTGTATATTTGTGTGGCGCTTGCCTTTCTGAATACCCTAGGCAACATTGTTGCTAGGTAATTCACTCCCATTGGCTCTAGCCCATACCATACACCGCGATAATTAAACATGTTTTGTTCTCCTTTGTTAGGGTGAAGATAAAAGGCAGGCAGATTTGCTGGAAGTTTTGACAAGTACTTCTCTAGTGATGCTACTGGACGCAAGCGTTTTCCGGGCTCTTCAAACATGAATCCGCGGTGACATTCTTTGTTCCGTTCATAGGGATTTTTGTGATTTCTTTTGTACTTTGGTTAAAGCTCACGGTGGCAAACTCCGTTTTCATCTGTTTTTATAACAAAAGAATCTGCCAGTAGTTGTCTGTTTCCTTCTTTTCCCCTGCGTCCAAAATGTAACTGCACATCAAACCAAACTTTACTCACAAGACCAACAGCTGTGTCAGGGTTGAGGGCTTCAGAATGTTTGATTATTTGAAAATCTCTTTCAGTTATTGCATGATGATGTTGTGTTTTATCCCGGCCTTCTCGTCTAAGTTTTTTAATTGTACCCACAAACACGTTGTTTGAACTTGTGAATTCTGTGTCGCTCATTAGACACCAGGATAAACTTAACGGGGGGTCATTTAAATGTCTGTTCAATCCTGCACGGAGCCCAACATAGCTGCTCATTCCGTATTGCTCGCCTTTACAGTTTCGGACTGTGCCATAAAAATTTCTAAGGATATTATTTAGCTCTTCTTTTGTTAGTTGTGTGAATTCAATATGTAATTTTATTTCAGACAGCCAGTCATTAAAGCATTTAACAGCCCAACTGGTTTGTTTGGTGGTATACATTTCATTTCTATGTTTTTTTCTAGCACATCGATGTTAGAGTTCTGTACCTCAGCGTGACGGCTTAACTTTTTCTTTTCTTTGCTTTCGGGAGACTTGCAAATGAGTCGATGCAGCTTCTATTTCTACCCATTTATTGATTGTCATCGGTGCAAACAGCTCAAAAGTGATGCCTTCAGTGGTATATTCCATGACTGACAGGTATTTTGACAGGTGTTTTTATTTATTTACTTTTTTTTATTACTGTTATTTCAATAGCCGCAGTGATAAAATAGTGCCACGGGTCTAGTGATTTACACAACAGTTACTATACTTGGATTATATCATGGTTTAGAACCACTGATTGGCCAATCAGCATGCAGCATTATAACAATCAGTTTTAACCAGCATTTGATGCTACACTTGCTTGGAGCCAGTGATTGTTCTTTTTATGTTGAACTTTGAAGTCTACCACCCCCCAGCAGATTGACCTACTGTCTAAATAAAATGACTTTGCTGTTTTAAAACCGTCACAATGTGATGCTGATGTAGTGTACTGTACTGTAAAGTAGTTCTGTACTGTGTGTCATTGAGTATATATTTAAAAGGATTCAAGCTCAGATTGAATGTAAATATTATGACATGGTATCAAGTGATATGGAGATAATCACTTTAAAAGACAGATTGTATGGACAGTACAGCATGCAGGATAGTTGATTGCTTGTCATAGATGGTCGTCAGTATTCTGTTGTGGATGATCCAAATCTTCAGAAGGCAATGTGCGTTTTGTCACATTAATAACTACTTGACAATCTAGTACCCTTGATGCTATTGCTCCAGCTAAGGTTCGAAATGTTTTTCTAAAAAAATACTCGCCATGGTTTAATGACGCCACTCAAAAACTTAAACGGGATGGTCGAAAATTAGAATGTAAATGGAGAGGTACTAAACTACATGTGAATGATCTTATATGGAAGGACCATCAAGTAAAGTATAGAGAGACTTTGGTAGTGGCCAGATCAGCATAAACTACTACTCAAACTTAATTGAAACTAACAAAAATAACCCTAGATATCTTTTTCTATTCTGAATAAACTAGTTAATCATCCGTGTAATCCTTCTGCTGCCACAGTCTCTTGCAATGACTTCATTGACTATTTCCATAGTAAAATTATAAACATCAGAAATCAAATTTCACAGATATCTTTGGTGATGAAAGACTTAACCCCAGTAGAACCTACCAGACCTATTCTGGTTATTTTTGATTCCTTCTCTCCGGTGACTTTAATAGGTTTAAATGATATAGCCATGCATATTAAACCTACTACCTGTATTCTTGATCATATTCCAACTAAATTATTGCAAGAAATATTCTGTTCTTGTAATACCTATATTCTTAATTTTATTAATGGTTCACTTTCTTCTGGGCTAGTTTTATCATCTCTTAAGGTAGCTGTCATAAAGCCAATAATCAAGAAACAGAACTTGGATCCAACAATTCTACATAAGTATAGGCCTATTTCAAATCCTCCCTTTCTTGCAAAGGTGTTAGAAAGGGTAGTTGTAAATCAACTGATGAAAGACTGGTTCAAGTCTTATCTTTCTGATAGATCTCAATTTGTTTTAATTGGGAATGAAAAATCTGCATTGTCTAAATTAGTTTGTGGTGTTCCACAGGGCTCTATTTTAGGTCCTTTATTATTTTCCATTTATATGCTCCCTCTGGGTGATAATATAAGAAAACTGAGTGAATTTCCATTTTTATGCAGATGACACCCAGCTGTATTTGTCTCTAAAACCTGGTAATGTCTTTTCTGGGACCAATATAGTATCTTGTCTTACTGACATTAAGGGCTTGATGTCTCAAAATGTCTTAATGTTGAATGCAGAAAAAAACGGAGGTTTTGTTAGTGGGTTCATCAAACCAGCTAGATAAGCCTGAATCATTTGGCCTGGATTTCAGCAGACTACCTTCTGAACCTATACTAGAAATGATAAATTTAGGTGTGATCTTTGACCCTACTCTTTTATTTGAGAAACATATCAAAACTTAGACCTATAATCTCTACATCTGATGCTGAAAGACTAGTACATGCCTTTGTATCCTCCAGAATTGATTATTGTAATGCGTTATTTTCTGGCATCCCAAAATGTTTATTGTCTCGTTTGCAACTGGTTCAAAATGCTGCTGCTAGAATCTAGACTAAAACCAGAAAAAGGGAATGTATCATCCCAGTGTTGGCTTCTTTGCATTGGCTTCCTGTAAATTTTAGAGTTGATTTTAAAATACTGTTATTAACTTATAAGGCCCTAAATAACTTGGCACCAACCTATTTAGGAGAACTGCTTACCCCATATATCCCCAATCGTAACCTTAGATCCCTGAATATGGGATTGCTGGTAATCCCTAAAATAATGTATGTTAAATGGGGAGGAGGGGCTTTTTGTTATAGAGCCCCCAAACTTTGGAATGAGCTACCAACACATGTGAGGGAAGCTGAGACTCGATCTGTTTTTAAAACCAGACTAAAAACATATTTGTTTGAGCTGGCATTTTTATAATATGTATATGTATGCATGTATATATCTGTTTTAGTTTTTATTGTTGTATCTGTTTGTATTTTATCTGCATTATTTATATATATATATATATATATATATATATATATATATATATATATATATATATATATATATATATATATATATTATTTAGTTACTGGTGTTTACATTATATATTTCTTAAACTTTTTTCATCTGACATGTTTGTTTGTTTGTTTGTTTTGTTTTTGTAAATTTGACTATTTTTGTCCTGTAAAGTGCTTTGAGATACACCTGTATGAAGGGCGCTATATAAATAAACTTTAATTTGATTTGATTTGAATCATTCTACTAAGTTCTGTTTCCATCAATACAGGTAAGATTTTTTGATTTGACACTTGATTTCCCAGATTTGATTATACAGGTTCTATAGTCAGTGGAGCTCCCAAGCTGAGGAAAATTTCAGATATACCTTAGTAACAAAAGGTTCAGATATACCCAAGGTGGATATTCCCTACACAGCCGATTTTTTGCAGCTGAATGATCTGTATTTTACTTACTTTTAATGATGGAAATACACTTAAAAGACTTACACACACTGTTAGAGATGTTGATAGATACATAGTAGAATTTAAAGTTGCCACCATTTATATCAATTGAATAGACTCCATGGTCTTCCACCAGAACAGTATTGTTAGAGCATGTCATTGCGTTGGAGAACAGTCACAACTATGCCATAATAGCGTTTGATCCTGGTGTGTAAATGTGGGAACTGGATGCTCGCTTAATGTATACAATAGTTTTTTTTTTTTTTTTAACAATTATTTCCAATTTTCTCCCAATTTTTGGAATGTCCAATTAGTTATTCAACCTGGCACACCGCTGCAACCCCTGAACTAACTCGGGAAAAACTTGCACTCACACTCACGTCCTCCGAAACGAGTGCTGTCAGCTGTCCACTTTATCCGCTCTGCAAGCCCGCCATACAGCCATATCAGAACTTACAGCATCAGAGGACCACACAGTTCTGTATTGTGTACAGGCCGGCCTGCAGGCACCCGACCAGCCACAGAAGTTGCTGGTGTGCGGTTAGCCAATGACTCCCTAGCCAACCTAACCCCTAACCCGCCCAGGCACTCCTTGGCCAATTGTGCGTTGCCCCCTGGGAACTCCTGTCCACGGTCAGCAGTGGCATAGCTTGGATTCAAACTGTCACTGGATTAAAGCTATAGGACGGAGTGCCTTTACCGGATGCGCCACTCAGGAGCCCATATATTTGTGTTGTTTTGATGGAAGTTTACAATGTAAAGTTGATCAGAGCACAATATGCTAACGAGACAATACACAACTCAAAACAGTTCACGATTATTAATGGGGCTGCAATACATTTCAGGTAGTTCAATGCCAAAGTGGCTAATAGAAAATTGCAGACTTGTGATGCATCGACAGCACTCCAGCCGGCTTGATTGACCTGACTTAGATAGATCAGTGATTGCAGGGTAATGGTGTCCCTTGTGTGTGTATATGAACAGAATGATACTGGGCTAAGCTGAAGTACCTCCAACAGAGACTGCAGTATTGGATAGGGAAAAAAGTGAACTGGAAATGGCAGACAGAAAATGGCTTCAGTTAGAGCAACTACAATATATATATATATATATATATATATATATATATATATATTAATATATATATATATATATATATATATATATATATATATATATATATATATATATATTGTGACGAACTTGCACCCACTCGGGTTCGTTGCCCCTTTAAAAATTGACCCAGACACAGAAATTGGAGGTTCAGCGCTTCCGCGCACTTTTAATAATACAAACAATAATCAAAATACAAAACAAACACCTAGCTCTTTACGAGCACTAACTAGACAAAACAGGAACCTAAACTATAAATCAGGACAGCTAAGCTGTTTACCTGGAACACAAAACAAAATCTTCAAAACAAAACAAACCACACAGGTTTACACTACCTTTCTTCTTCCTACACTTGTACACACAACCAAGCGGGCTCTCCACACAGCAGCTCAGAACAATTATTTAACAATAATTACCAGGTGCAGGGGATAATTAACAATTAACACAAATGTGCATTCGCACATGTTTTCTTCCATGCAGGGAGGATTAACCCCCTCCCTGCTGTGTTACAATATATATATATATATATATATATATACAGCTCTGGAAAAAATTAAGAGACCACTGCAAAATTATCAGTTTTTCTGGTTTTACTATTTATAGGTATGTGTTTGGGTAAAATGAACATTTTTGTTTTATTCTATAAACTACTGACAACATTTCTCCCAAATTCCAAATAAAAATATTGTCATTTAGAGCATTTATTTGCAGAAAATGACAACTGGTCAAAATAACAAAAAAGATGCAGTGTTGTCAGACCTTGAATAATGCAAAGAAAATAAGTTCATATTCATTTTTAAACAACACAATACTAATGTTTTAACTTAGGAAGAGTTCAGAAATCAATATTTGGTGGAATAACCCTGATTTTCAAGCACAGCTTTCATTGCGTCTTGGCATGACCACCAGATCAAGACCCTGTCATGGCCAGCCCAATCTCCAGACCTGAACCCCATTGAAAACCTCTGGAATGTGATCAAGAGGAAGATGGATGGTCACAAGCCATCAAACAAAGCCGAGCTGCTTGAATTTTTGCGCCAGGAGTGGCATAAAGTCACCCAACATCAATGTGAAAGACTGGTGGAGAGCATGCCAAGACGCATGAAAGCTGTGCTTGAAAATCAGGGTTATTCCACCAAATATTGATTTCTGAACTCTTCCTAAGTTAAAACATTAGTATTGTGTTGTTTAAAAATGAATATGAACTTATTTTCTTTGCATTATTCGAGGTCTGTCAACACTGCATCTTTTTTGTTATTTTGACCAGTTGTCATTTTCTGCAAATAAATGCTCTAAATGACAATATTTTTATTTGGAATTTGGGAGAAATGTTGTCAGTAGTTTATAGAATAAAACAAAAATGTTCATTTTACCCAAACACATACCTATAAATAGTAAAACCAGAAAAACTGATAATTTTGCAGTGGTCTCTTAATTTTTTCCAGAGCTGTATATATGTATTATGTACCAGATTATTACGTTTTTTTTAGTTAGCTGGTGAACACCCATACTACAGGGTATTCCCAGTGGCTAGTAAAAGCACAGCTTCTCGGAGTGCGTCATGGTAGCATGGTTAAAATCCTGCTCGAACTAAGCTGACGATCTTAACTGGGGATCCTCAAGGGATGCATCATTGGCCCTTGTATTTCATTGGGGTTATGGAGGAAAATCGACTGCTGATAGTTAGCCTCATATTGCTTCAGTGCCCTCTTCTAGCCCCCGTAACTTAGATTCGGCGGGTGAAAAGAGGCGATTGGCTTGAAAGGGGAAACAGAGGCTGCCCGTTGATCTTCACTTTTCCTGATCGGTAAGTGGGTTGCACATTCAATTTGGGCTGTTTAAATTTGGTTGAAAAACACGAGGGTAAAACTGACAAAATTATACAGTAATTATGTTTTTAAAAAATGTGTTGTTTTAAAGCATAAAATCTATTTCATTTTCTTATACACTATAACTGTTATTATTGTATTTCCTGCTTGTATTTTCTGTTTTAGCCATGTGAAGTGCTTGAGGCATTGCTTTTGTGAAAGGCTCTATATTAAATAAAGGTTAATTAATTAATTAATTAATTAATTAATTAATTAATTGATTGATTGATTGATTGAGATCTTTATACAGTATATTTATCATTAGCCAGCTGGGTTACCTGTAATATTTGCAAAGTATGTGAAATGGTCATGCCTGTAAATTGTGCCATGATAGGCAAGCCAACTGTTTCACCAGATGCTTGGCATATTGCAGAAGCATACTTCATTATGAACAGACCTTGGTTATGATTATATGGTTTTCAAGTCATCCGCAGATAACAATTTAGTAGAGCATCTGTAACAAAAAAAAAAACAAAAAACATCCCAACACATGTTTCTCTGTCTTCCTTTATTCCAAACATTTACTGCTTCAGTTGGTAAATATAGTTTTATACATAGCTTTACAAGATTTTCAAAAGGTCATAAATAATAACCAGTGTTAATCAACAAATCGGTATGTAGCATTGATTTTGGCATTTTCAAGCCGACGTTATGCCAATTTGGTTATTAAATAATTGTGCTAATGTGATTTCGGAAATGTTGAATTGTCAAATAATGTTACTGTCTTAATGAGCAGTTCTTTGTTTGCATGGAAATTTAAAAGGAAATCTGTGTTAATTGTCACAATTTATCAGGAGTTAATTTGCACTTGGAAAAGGAGGTTTTAATTAACAAAAGAGTATGTAACTCACCTTCAAATAGAATTATAACAGACAGCGGCTGTGATGCCAACGATACAGAGAGAGAGTACAGGAAGAGGGTTAATTTCTTACAGGCTACCAAGATAATTCAATATTTGTAGTTATGAAACTATTTAAGCCTTTTCTATGAATGAGATTTATTCACTTGTTTTAATCATTTGTAACCTTACGGAACGTTTGTTCTATTGCTAAAATTAAATACCGTTATTTGCACCTAGTGTATTGTTACAGAAATTATCAATGCAACTGTATCTGAACTCTGGGTACATACATTATATGACAACTGACCTGTACTGTAGATTATATTTGAATTATACAAATAAAAACCTCAGACTAAATAACAAAATTGTGGTATAGAAAACGGCATACTAGATATTACAATAAAGTCTCCTTGCCTAAACGTATTTGTAATGTTGTCAGACTCCCACCACGCTTTATGTACAATGTACACTTTCACCTTCACATGTTTGTATGCATATAAAATGTTCATATAATACTGTAAGTGTTCAGTGGCTGCTTCTAATCATGTTGAGTTTATTTATTGCAGAGGCTAACAAAGAGTAGCCTGCCAAAGAAAATGCATTCAGCATGATTAGAGGAATTCACCGAACAGTTATAAACAAATTGTGTATTGGATTAGGGAGTTCTATCGTAATTTTAAAAGCTTCATAAATATATAATGAAGTGTTACATACATGGTATACATGTATAATAAATAACAACTATAAGCACAAATGGCACTTCAAACATATTTATTTATAGCCTATAATCATACTACTAAAATACATACAAAAGTAGATGTCAGCATAAGAAAATTAATTCCAACCAAGCCTTTACAGATGGCTTACCCCTGCCCCATCCAAAAGAAAAAGTTTTGTATGTAATAATCTGTGCCGTCCGATTTTTACCCACAAGCCAGATTTATATGAAGTGTTCTAAATAAATGTACATTCTGGATGACACAACGCACAATTTTAAATGAAGTTATTATTATTATTATTATTATTTATTTCTTAGCAGACGCCCTTATCCAGGGCGACTTACAATCGTAAGCAAATACATTTCAAGTGTTACAATACAAGTAATACAAGTTCACAAATTATACACAAAATAGATATTCCCATTATTTTTATTTCCATTTGGCTGCTGCTCGCTGGAGGGAGAGCCGAAACTACACTAGTAGTTTCAATAACTTCGATTTATTCTTCAATTCATTTTTCTTATTCTCGTTAACATGCATTTTGATTAACGAGTTGTCCTGATCTAGTCGTTGGGACAGGAAGTGATGTACGTGACCTGTGACAATTAAGCTTTTTAACGAGAAATGCATTCATTACCTCATCGACTCAATTTCAGAGCATTAACGGATTGATTTTATTAAGAAATTTAGTTTGAAAATCACTTGCTACGTTAGCTGTTGTTACTATACAGCGAGTTCGATACAATAACACTGGTTTTTGAAAATCCCTCCTGGTACTTGTTAGTTATTGGTACAGGAACTTTGTTTAACTGCATTTTGCACTTGTATTTATTAATATATTTCATGGTTAAAAGGTTTTACATATGATTTGGCAGTGTACTTTGTGATATTTTGTTTAGTCTGGACTACTTCCATAAAATAGCTGACAGTGCCTGTAAATTGGGCCGTTTTGTCATACAGACCATGGCTCGGACAAAATCTTGTAGCTCCTCAATGGTAGAAGATAGCAGTTTTTAAAAAAATATTATTATTTTTTATTATATTTAATAATAATTTTGTTTGGGGGTGCTTATATATATATATATATATATATATATATATATATATATATATATATATATATATATATATATATATACATGCCACAACAAAATACATTATATCATTGGAAACAGCTAGGTAAGGCCTTTCTGTGGATATATTGGGTTTTAATTTGAAATCTGCAGTTCTGAAAAAAAAAAAAAAAAACTATGCCATGGCAAATATCTATAATTTCCATGCCTTATTCTCAGGAAATCTGTCACACTTGCACGTCCTAGGTTATTTCACATCAGTGTTTTTCTGGGTCAAACATTGTTGGTTAAAGACAGGAAAGAAGCAGTTGTGGGGACACTTTCAATTTCTAGGTGAAATGACCAAGCAAGTGCAATACTACCTGAAAGCATGGCTTACAATCAGAGAGTAGTGCAAGATGTCAAGCTTTTAAAATAACACATGTGAGAGCTACATTATATAATGAATGGAAGAGGAATTATTGTGTTAACTACACTCACTTTAATGGTCAATCCTAACTTGAACCTTTGTCCTGTTTTTTTTTGTTTTTTTTTAGCGTTGACCATTATCTATTTTTTAACATTAGCTGTGCATCCCTCTCAGTCCAAACTCTTCCCCCAACAGAAGGAAAAACTGCCAGAAACAAAATCTGCTGCCTCACAGTGATGGGTCACTAAATGTTTTACCGGTCACTACATAAAACTTCATCATCATTCGTATGACCCCTGTCCAATCTTAAAGCGATTTACATACATGTAATCAGCAGTCCAGATAAGCTGCTTATGTGTCGTTTTTACGCATTAAAAAATCCAAAATATACACTAAATGTAATGTAACAACACGCATAGCAATTTTACTGCACAGCTTGTCTGCCTCCCCTCCCACCTCCCCTAAAACTTCCACTAACAACTACATCTCCCAGAATACAATGTCTTAATGTATATAGGAAACAGTACACAAGAAAAACCAACCCAACAAACATTATCCAATCTCTGGCTAGCCCTGTTGTCTTTGCAGCCAATCACAGTAAGATTAAGAAGAAAATTGAAGATACACAGGTTGAAGTGTAAACACCCTATAATGTGTCACTGTTTTATAACTTATTAATGCATTTCCTTATTTTATTGATCTATATGGTTTTATATTGAAGTTTTAACATGTTCACCGAGTTTAAGAATTGAATGCTAAAATATAAGTAGCGTAATTAATTTGCAGTCAGTGTGATAAATCGGCGCCGCCTAATCAGGATACTGATAATCGGGATTGCTGCTTAAATGGGATACTGATAATCGGGATTTCTGCTTAAATGGGATACAACTCTGGGAGACGGTTTTTCCCAATGCTTTTTATCTCGTTTAATTGGGACGTCACTTCATTTAATTGGGATACAGTATTTTCAAATGATGAACGGAGATCGCTTTTCAGAGCAAGACAGGGTCACGTAGCACAGTGCAGTGAGTACTTGAGCATGCGATTATGCTGTGACTTGCGTAAATTGTGTAAACCTCATTGAACTGTTGAAGGAGCTGGTGGAGGCTGCTCTGGCAAAGAAAGTTGGTGTATCAACATCACAGGTGCCTCTCCTTGTGATAAGATGGGATTTCCTTGTTTTTCATTTCATGTAGAAATAAAATCAGTGAATCATTTTGTTTAGGAATAAAAAAACAACAATTGACTTGTATTCAAAGTGTATTTAACATTTAATCATAATGTGATGTAATTACATTATTTTTCTTTTCATTTATAAACAAAAAAGTGTGACTAAGGTCGTCTCAAATGCCTCTCGTTTAATTGAGACAGCTGCTTATTTGGGATATTTTTACTTCTCCCGAGGCATCCCGATAAAGCAACGCTGACTGTACCTCAAATAAAAAACAAAAAACAAAACACTGAACCTTGTAGAACACACGCATGGTTGTACACTAGTTCAAAGTAACATTGCAGTTAAAATTGTCTTTTTTAATGCCTACCCTATTACCATTACAGATTGTACAGTGTTTATTGAGATTACTTATGACTTCAATGTAATGTTGCATTTTACTCTCAGTGTTAACACTAGAGGTTAAGTTATTATTTATTATTATTTGTTTATTTAGCAGTCGCCTTTATCCAATTATGGAGAGAACAGAAAATGAAAGAAAATAGTATGTAACCATTTGTTTTCAAAAGTTGTCGAAATATTTTGTAAGTCACCTTTATGCAAGGAGGTTAAGTGACTTGCTCAGGATCACACAATGAGTTAGTGGCTGAGGTGGGATTTAACCACTGGGCCACACAGCCTCCTATAAGTTACTCCCAGACCCAACACCTTATCTGAAGCACTGCATGTAATTATGGAGAGAACAGAAAATGAAAGAAAATAGTATGTAACCATTTGTTTTCAAAAGTTGTCGAAATATTTTGTTATCTTTTAACATTCATATTTAACATTCATATTTCGCTTAATAATTTCAAATTTACACAATAGTTCTTATCAGAACTGAAAACTACAGTTATAATATCAGCACGAATTGAAGCATTTTGTACTTACATAAGACTAGACTAACATCGGCACAAAGGGAACACTTATAAAACACAAAGATAAACACTAGCTTTATGTTTCCAATGAATGCACCAGGCACAGTCAATCAGAATCAGTCAGGGGAACTAAAGGAGGGGGCGTGCATTGAATCAGCCTATCGGTGACTTGCTTTGTTAACAAGCATCCACTAAAACAGGAATTGCTGAATCACTCACTTCTTTGATTGCCTGTGCCTTTAAAGTGCATAGTCTAGATGCACACTCATTCGCTCTTGTTAGTGACAGTCAATGTTTCGAACTGCCCATTACAGACCTTTTGCTGCCAGTCAAACTGATGGCCAGCTTCAGTCTCTGCCTTTTCCCTGTCTCTAGTGCACCAGAAACTGTTGTAAGAATCTCCTGGGATGTCTCAGATGAAAGCTAAGGAAAAAGATGCTATAGCATATGGGAAAGGAGGCTTTGTGTCTTGCATCTGTGTAGATCGATTGGAATGATTGAAAACTCTCTGAATAATTTGGAGACTTTGATTTATTTATAAAATCCATGCACACACATGGGAATTCAGGGCAGTATCTCTGGCTAGAGAAGAATGAGACTACTTGTGGGTTTGAAATTTAACATTTCAGAATTACTGAGAAAAAAGTGTAATTTATTGATGCGACTTTTGCCAATTATTATTCAAAATTTTCTGGAATGGGAGGGGGGAGGGGGGAGGGGGGGGGGGGGGACGTAATGTTTTGTTTTTTTTCTCAGTAAACAAGAAATATTACCTTCCTGTAACTTTGTATACAATATGTGAAACGGAGACCTTTTCATATAATTTTTTTTTTTTTTCAGATTGTTATTATTGCCGTTTAACCCAAAGGTCAAAGGCCAAAAACGTTGTTAAGGGATACTGTGCTTTCAATGTCATTTATGGATTTCTCATGCAATTTCCAATAAAAAAAGACACTTAACACAAGTCTCTAACACAAGTAGTTTTTGAGTAAATGGTCAATTAATGGTTGGGCGGTCCAAAATTAAACACATTTTGACCCTTCTATAACGTTTGACCCCTTGACCCGATCAGGCTGAAAACATCATTTATTTTGTTTTTTGCCATGAACAACCTTAGCACTTCAGTATGTCTATAGAGGTGTTTTTTTTTGTTTGTTTTGTTTTGTTTTTACCAAAACAGTGTAAACTATACAATGTCTCATCCCCATCCCCAGGGTTATATTCAATGACAGCCATTTAACCACTTATGGATTAATGGGGTCTATTGGATTATTCTCAGCCACTGCAGAGCAATATGCTACCATCATAGTAATCATTAACTTTTGAACCTTGGTCTCATTATTGATTATTTGTATCAGTATTAAGGTCCTCTGCTGTTTATATCAATTGAATAGACAACATAATCTATTTAACCCATATGTACTGTATGTACTTTGAGACCATCTGTACTTGATACCCCCAAAATGAGTATGTGTCTGCTGCTAATGTATTGCTAATTATTTTTATATTTACTTTTGGAAGAAGTGGTGCACATTCTGTACTTGACCAACAGCCCACATGTTTGGAGGGAACATTTTCTCGGAAAGTTGAATGTGGTTAGTTAAGAAGTCGTCCTTGATTCATGGGGAATGCCACACAATATACGTTTCCGAGATACTGTATTACCACTTCAGTAATTATCTAAGTGTCTGGAGAAAAATCTCTGAGCTGTGGATGTGAATCTGAAATTGTGCTGAAAATGCAGGCAAGGATTTGTTCTGTTCTGCAGTGCACTACAAAACCTCTTTGCCTGATAATAGTCAATATGCCCGATCTAGAGACGTTTGAGTTTGTTCTGCAGCTCTTGTTTTATTGTTTTTGTTTGTTGTTTATTGTTTATATTTGATGCACATAGAAGCAACCTTTGCACTTTGAACATTTTATCCAGGTTCCATTAAATCCTTATTCGAGTTGTGTAATGAGGGTCATGACACAGTGTACAAGACTTTGCTGCTATATTATCACACAGCTGTAAAATAATTTTCATAATTTTTATGTTAACACATATTTGAGTTGCAGAAATGTTAAATATACATTTTCAAATTTCTGCAGCATTGACTTTAAAAGACCTCTAAAACAAGAACTGACTGTAAATGATATGCCCAATGTTTGATGCCTGGTGTTTTAAAAATGTACAGCACTGCTCTGAATGAACAAATCAGTTTATAGTTGCTTTGCCAATGCTCCAATACACCTTTTTTGTAATGGGTGCTTACAAAAGCTGCTCACTTATGAGCGGTAATTTGCTGTACTAAGCTGTACATTTCAGTATGAAGTTAAATGCATGTGATATGATAATGATGGGTGCAGAACCAATATAAAGTGCTACACATTTGAATCATTACAGTTTAACTCCTTTCTGTTATTTAGCTGTGATAAATGAGTTCCAATTTCAGTCAAATGTAATCTTTCAGCAAAACATCTGGTAAAGAAGAGTATGGCATATTATCACTATCAGTTTGATTATTTCAGCTATCAGACATATAGGTTATAGGATTAGTTTTAAAGTCTGAAGAAGTTTCCTTTTTTGTCAGTCTGAAAGTTTATTTGGTGATTTATTCATATTTGGATGAATTATCCTTGTGATTCCAACATCACTTGGCCACTTTGTGCATTGCTGTGGACAAGAAAAATAACCTTCCTAATCAAATTAAAAGACGACTTCCACCAACTGTTGTGTGAGAAAATGAATGCTTAGTTAAGAAGTCAAGTGTGATGCTAACGAGAGGTTAGGCAATGATTTTTTAAAAGCCTTGCTATTTTCCTCTTTTGTGGTTAAGCAATAACAATTCCAGAACAGTTTTCTCTGTCACCCAATGGGATAGTACTATTGCTTCACAACAAGAAGTGGCCTTAACATATAAAGTACAGTAACATCATAAAAAAAAAAGAAAATGATACACTTCCGATTCTTCTGTTGTAGGAAAACAAAACTACATACACAGATTAATATTGTCCATGTTCAGTCGTATCCAAGTTTGGAAAAAGAAAATAAATAGTCTAGCACCATTAAGAAAACTGCTGTGCAAAATCCATTATGTATAGCACAGAAGGAATGTTTGAACTGTATCAGTTTACAGGGCATGAAATTAAATGTCTTAAAGTAGTGAGTACTTTATTCCCTTCCTGAAAGCAGAGGACTTTTATGCAAATCACAGCGAGTTTTCATTTACAGTCTAACACAGTCAGATTTGTGAATAAGACACTGTGGTGGGTTATGGGAGGAAGTGACGTGACCCAGAAGTGATGGAGACAGGAAGCACGTAGTTGGGGTTGGATTTTATTTACAGCACACACAATAGTACAAAGTCTCGAGCAGTGGGTTTCCACACAGTTGCAGCGAACAAAAAAAACAAACCAACTGTTACCAGCTATGGTAAGCAGAGGCTTGCAATGAAAACAAATAATCCACACAGAACAGAAAGTGGCTTGGGCTCCCTCTCCCAAGCAGGATTAGTAGTTCCTGGAGATGCCAAGGATCACAGGGGGAAGTCCGGGCTCGGAGGCAGCCGGCCTGGGAATCCTCAGTCTCGGTATAAACACAACAAACAAGTAAACAAACTCAAAGAGCTCACGCAGCATGACCGTCTCAGTCCAGGATAGGGAGACCGAATGGCAGAACCCCACAGCCTAAATGGTGCCGAGCCCCACCCCTACAACCAGTGCACTGCCCCACCTCAGCCAATTGTCGACCGCAGCACAGCTGATTGCAATAATGGGGCTCGACCATGAGGTCTTTCTCCAAGTTAAGATGGCCGCCACCACTGCGGCTTCCGCCCCAACCATGACTCAGCCTTTCTCCTCGGTCTTGGTCCTTCCTGCACAGCGCTGCCAGTAGTCAGGAGGGCGAATTAAAAGCGGGACTCCTTTCACTCCTGTCACAGACACTGACCAATATTTTCTTTGGGGAAAACACAACAACACAAATACAGTACATGAGTTTCTAAAACTCTGCTTCTTGTAAGTCTTTATAACCCAGTTGGATAGGACCAACAGATAACAGAGTCACTTTGGTGCCTATATTTTCCTTTAGGGCACATCACATGCAAATTTCCCCCTCCATAGTAAATGTATTACATGGGCAAATTACCCATAGTCGAAAAGGTTCGGGTCAGATTTCATTTTATGAAAAAGTGTGTCCGGTTCGGTTTTATCTTCTGTCGGTATAGTTCGGTTTCAGTTTGGTTTCGGCTTGGGAAAATCATAACCGTTGCATCCTTACTGCTGTGATTTAAATAGGTTAGACTACAAGGTTGCATGACTGTTGGTTTGAACTACTGAACATTTTTAAATAAGCTATAACAGAAAGTATTACATCTACTCTTCTGATTTGGAGTACCCATCTTTACTGGCACAGTAATTGTCTTTGCTGGTGCTATCAAAATTATGTTATGGTTATGTTTTAGCAGAAGTTGATGACAGGTAAATAATTTGAGAATGCAAAAGGTGCAGTTGCCTAATTTTGAAGATTTTTCAGGGACGGACTGGAATTTGCTTGCGGACCACAGGTTAGGAACCTCTGATACAACTTGTTATCATTGGAGGCTTTGCGACCATCTGTACTTCTGTACTGTGTTGGTTGTTCCTAAAACATAAAAGTGGCATTGAAAACTACAGTAAATCTTCAATTGTAACCATTGTGTGTTGTTCGGGGGCAGCTGCAAGGGCTTCTCCTTCATTAACCAAGCAATATATCAATTAACCTCCCTATTTAAGCCCTGGGTCAAACACTCATTCTCTGTCTGTTTTTGTTGCGTTTGTTTATTGTCCCGCAGAACTGCAGACCCAACTAGTTGCTTTCACTTACATTGTTACATTTTCTGTGCTTTGGTTGTGAGAAAATTGATAGGAGCATTTTGCCCTAATTTGTTTAAATTTTATATGCATTTTTGTTTGGTATATGCATTATGCATTTATTTGTTTACATTATTATTATTACTATTATTATTATTATTATTATTATTATTATTATTATTATTATTATTATTATTAATTGTATTTTCTTTTTCTGTGTCATTTTCTGTGCTGGTCGTAAGACATTTGATAGGAGCGGTTCCCCTAGTTTTGTTTCAATTGATATGTGTTTGTTTGGTCAGTATTCGTGTAGGCTCTGCCCAGCTCTGTGTTCTGTTCTCGTTCTGGCTTCCAGTGATTCCCTGTGCAATTTTGGTAGTGGGTTGTCTTTCAAAGCTAGAAAATAAAAGGTCTGTTTCTACTGTCTGTCTGTTGTTTACCTCCACCTCTGGGTGGGCTCCAATGATGGTGGTGTATGCACATTGAATTATGGGATAGCACGATTGAATCATGGGACTGTTTGACCTATCATGCTTGCTGTGTGTTTTTGGGTGTACTTGTTTGTTCAATCCTGAGGCTGCCGGCTCAGCCCCACTGGCCCGTTCAGGCTCTAGAATTAGTAGCAATGCATTCATTCATATGAAAATATTTCATTACAGCCCTTTACGCTCACGACTGTGTTCGTTGTGTCTACATTAATTATGGAGTGACAATGCTCTGTTTCACACACCTCTGAGTGGGGTCCAATAATGGCACCTGTAGGGATATGGAGTATGGATACATGCATTGAATTCCTGTCGCCCCACAGGGCTCCGTCTCGTGCCAATCTCACAAAGCGTAGGCATTCCTTGTTAGTCGGGGTGACTGCTAGTCTTCTCAAATGTATCCCCTATCCCTCTCTTCATTTTCCCCTTGGGGGAAGTAACGCTTGCTTCCCAGCCTTGGAGGTCAATCGATTTCGGTCTCACCTCAGCGAGGGCGGCTCTCCGTGATCCAAGGGGAAAGCACGTTATCTCCCTAAAGTCCAAGTACATAGTTCCTATTTCTGAGTCCGAGTCTTATTCCTTGCAGCCCTTGCTCCTGTTCTATGAACAGAGACTTGTAGAAGTTTCTTCTTTGTATGCGTGTAAACTGTGTTGACGTGCCTTTTTCAAGTAGTTTTGTAGGTTAAGAACTCCCCTGGAAACAAGAATTTGTTCTCACTAGCCATTCCTCCCAGTAAACTTTTAATAATTTAATGAATAAGCAAACCAACGTCACACTGATTTAATTAGTCTTTTGGAAATGCATTGCGCTTGATTTATTTTGATTTACTTGCAGAGAGACTAACAAGTTGTGTGTCCTTTTTGATAAGATTTTAAAAACTTATTTTTCAACACAGGGTTATCAATATTCAGGTCTCACTGGGCAAATGTTGAACTCCCTTAAATGAAGGAGAGCAAATGCTCATTTGTTGTAATCATTTCTATATTGAGGTGCTCATGCACATCAAATGCAAATTGGCTATTTTAAAATAAAGTATTTTTAGATGGGGAGGCAGTGACATTGAATTCCATGTTTTCTTTTAGTTTTTTCCTTTCCAGTTGCTAAAAATCTTGTTAAGAGAAGAAATCGGAGCTAAGGGGAATCATATTACAATGGTCACTGAGGCGCTAAATCAGTGCATTCAAGTGAAAGGTTGGCATTATATTGAGACAGAAAGAACATTACATTACATTACAGCATTGCCTTCATCCACGGCTCTTGCTGTTCTTGAAACTTGTGATATGCTTTATTTCCTATTGTGCTGTTTTTTGGTACTTCTTTTGTCTTGGTTATCTGCACACCAAGCACTTAATCTAATTTACACGTTTGATGATCCAGTTTCTAGTTTTTACACAATTGTATAATTAAGTACCTGCAGTTGTAAAGGGTGTTAAAATAGCTGTACAGAGATAATGAAATGAATGTGGAGAAGAATTTGATAATTACTATGTAAAGCTCACAGCTCGTCTCGCCCTGGCAGTTTCTTAATTTGTGGTTATTATCCTCTACGATCACAATCTTGAAACTTTCATTGTGCTATCGACTTGGTTTCTTAAAACATACTAATATGATCTGGTACAAAATAACAAAATAAACAAATAAATACATAAAATAATGTTGCATCTTCATTTAATAAAAAATCTACATCAGAAGTTTACTGAGACCACATTTACTTCTGCTGCTTCTAAATATGTTAAGTTGAAACTGAATCTACTGCCCCATCATGCAGTACTAAAGCTGTGTTCTCCTGTTGCTAAATGTGATCATCCCCTTCTATGTGGATATATTTTTGTGATAAATAGAGGATATGTCATGAAAAACCAGTGATGGGCACCAATATCGATATTTTGATATGATATCGATATAGTTCGATATCGATAATAATTTCCATATCGCGATATCGTGGGATTTAAAAGAAAATACATACTTTTTATTGTTAATACTGCTAAAATACAAATGCAGTATAATCAAGTTTATGTTATATTAAGATACAATACACTCTATATATACCAATCATTGTGAGCCTGGTACACAAAGAAAAACCACACATTAAAGTACTATTTAACCATTTTATTCCACTGATTTGTGTTTAGGTACCAAACGCTACTTGCATGCAGCATTAAGTTTGGCACAATTCCCCGGCCGTAAAGTGTTGACGGGGTCGTGCCGAATTTTGCACCCTGCGTTATTTTGAGATATGCAAATGCGTCAGTGTTTCAGTTAGTTTTGGACGTGTGTTTACTTATGCTAATATTCATTTATTCATCGCCGTGAACTTCCGGTATTATAAGCGAGATTTACTTTTTAGACATCAAAACAGTATAGAAACATCAAAACACATCTCACAAATTCCTACATTACACCATGCTTAATACTTTTAAAGGTGTTGTGAGTCAGCATTTAGGCGCAGAGCAGCTTCAGATACAATGAATTACAGTGGCTAAAAAAACACCCAAAATCTGTGCGCAGTGAAGTATGGAAATATTATGGTTTTGAGGTGGATGGAACTTTATAAGATAACAAGACATCCGTGGGTGGATGTTACAAAGCAAAGCACCACTAAGTGAAAGTGCTTTTCATATATAAATATCTGTTAACGTCTGTGCTATGTTACTGTTTATAATTTAATGATTTGATATTGCAATTATATGATTATATTTCTCTGTGTTTTGGAAGACTTCGATATTATCAATATCGCTATCGAAATACATGCAACATATCAGTATAACATTTTCACATCATTGCCCACCACTATGAAAAAACCTTCACGTACTATTATAGGTATTTACGTCATGGGCAGGTGCAGCGATAACAAACAAGCCTTTGAGCGAGTTTGTTATCCTCCTGCCACACACTGCCCATAACATTAAAATTGTATGCAATGGTTTTTCATCACATATTTATGCCACGGATGTTTAGATTTCCTATGAATAAGATATGAGGCTGTAGCTACCATAACCCATTTGAAGATACTGTACAGTACGGTTATGCGTTACTTTTTATAAGGCAGTACAGAGCTTGTCTCTGGCGACAGGTGAGCTGGGTAAGTAGTTTGCTAAGCAATAGAATACATTTGCATTGCAGTATGACATACAGATAACTAATGGAAATGTATTATTAAAATGGACAGCAACATCAAAAGCCCTCATATGGAATTACAAGCAGAGAACATTAACTTTCTACAATACTTCATATAACAACTGTACCTTCAGAGTTATGGTCTGTAATATACAAACCATAGAGTCAGGTACTTTGAATGGAAACTAGACTGTGACTTTGGACTGTTAAGGGTTTTGAATGCCTCCAGGAGCTACAGCTATGGCCAAGTCTTGCATCACCTTATATAATTAATTAATTTTGTCTAATGAAACCTACTGAATATTGTTACGCTAACATATTGAATTACATACCGCTTTGTAGTTTTCAATATATTATTGATTTATTTATTTATTTATTATCAGACGCCCTTACCCAGGGCGACTTACAGTTGTATACAAAAAATACATATCAATAATTACAGTACAATTAAGAGCAAGATACAAAATACAGTGGCTTCAGTCCTAATAAGAGCAAATACAAAACACAGTACGATATGATATTGGGGCAGTTCAAGAGCAGATAACAGTGTTGATATTTACATCGGGGTTAGATACGAGTACAAGTGAAATACAAAATACTACATATTGAGTTAAGTGCAGGATTAAATAGGAAGCAGATAAGTGCAAGTTAAAGTGCATTAAAGGCAGAGTGCTATATTGTCCAGAAGGGAAGAGTTGTGTTTTACAGGTGTTGTCTGAAGAGGTGTGTCTTGAGGAGGCACCAGAAGGTGGTCAGAGACTGGGCAGTCCTGACATCCATAGGAAGGTCGTTCCACCACTGTGGAGCAAGGGTGGATAAGGAGCGGGCTCTGGAGGCAGGGGAGCGTAGAGGAGGTACAGCCAGTCTTATAGTGCAGGCAGAGTGGGGAGGTCGGGTGGGGATGTAGGGAGAGATGAGGGTCTGGAGGTAGCTGGGTGCACGCTGGTCAAGGCATCGGTAGGCGAGTACAAGAGTCTTGAACTGGATGCGAGCGGTGATCGGGAGCCAGTGGAGTGAGCGGAGCAGTGGAGTAGCGTGGGAGAAGCGAGGCAGAAAGAACACCAGGCAAGCAGCGGAGTTCTGGGTGAGCTGGAGCGGACGGGTGGCGGACACAAGGAGGCCGACCAGGAGGGAGTTGCTGTAGGCTAGGCGGGAGAGTTGGTGAGAAGGGTCAGATTCTTCGTATGTTGCTCCTCAGGAAGAAACGGCGGGTGCGTGCTAGAGTGGAGGTGTGCTGGGAGTAGGAGAGGCAGGGTTCCAGGGTTACTCCGAGGTTCTTGCCTGAGGAGGAGGGAGAGAATGCGGTAGATTCCAGAGGAATGGAGATAGAGAGGTCAGAGGAGGGGGAAGATGAGGAGGGGAAGAAAAGGGGGTCAGATTTAGAGAGGTTGAGTTTGAGGTGATGCGAGTGCATCCAGGAGGAGATAGCAGACAGACAGGTAGAGATACGGGAGGGGATGGTGGGGTCAGAGGGGGGGAAGGAGAGGAAGGTTTGAGCATCATCAGCATAGAAATGGTATGAGAAACCGTAGGATTCGATGAGGGGGCCAAGGGAGCGGGTGTAGAGAGAGAACAGGAGAGGACCCAAGACTGATCCTTGGGGGACTCCTGTTGAGAAAGGGTGAGGTGTGGAGGTTGAGCTGCACCAGGTTACCTGATAGGTGTGGTCGGAGAGGTAGGAGAACCAGGCCAGAGCAGTGCCAGAGATTCCCAGGTCAGCGAGAGAGGATAGGAGAATAGAGTGATCGACAGTGTCAAAGGCAGCAGAGAGATTAAGGAGAATTAGAACAGAGGAGAGAGAGGCAGCATGGGCAGAGTTTAGCGAGTTAGTGACAGACAGGAGAGCAGTTTCAGTGAAGTGAGCAGAGTGGAAACCAGATTGGAGAGGGTCGAGCAGAGAGTGGTTAGACACCTAACTAATATATATAACGAAAAACTAACAAACAAAAAAAAAATGTGGCAAAGCTAACATGAAATACTGTACTACTAATATGGCTTCCGGTAGACTTTTGCGATATCATTTTGTAGTTTTGTGTGTTAAATAAAATATCTAAATTATGTTCACATATATATATATATATATATATATATATATATATATATATATATATATATTTTTTTTTTTTTTAATTATATCTCAATCCTAAAATTCGAGGTGATGCAAAACCTTTGGCCATAGCTGTACAGTATGAATCTCTGGTTACACAAAACAACATGTATAACGCCAACATTTGAAATATATCACAACAAAACATATCCATGGCATTATCTTTTGTGTATGACTTTGAAAGAAAGGTAATTCTTAATAGTTTAAGTAAACCACAAAGTATACGTCACTTAACCTCCTTGTGCTCCGTCTTTCGGGTGAGATATTGTTGTAAGTGACTCTGCAGCTGATGCGTAGTTCACACACCCTAGTCTCTGTAAGTCGCCTTGGATAAAGGCGTCTGCTAAATAAACAAATAATATTAATAATAATAATAATAATAATAATAATAATAATAATAATAATAATAATAATAATAATAATAATAATAATAGGCCAATTATTTCCCAAAGCCCATACTGAACAGCATGTATATACTGATTGAATCCGAGTCAGTGGTTAATAGTAGAGCTCAATGTAATGAGTAAAAAATAACAAGCTGAGGCACATAGACCTTGGTGCAGTCCCAGTGTAGGAAATGAAATGTTGCAAATTAAAGGCACATTTTTGGAGTTTTTATTTTGATGTTAAGTATGAAAAACTTTAAGGCATCTTGACTAATGTATCATGACTAATGTATCATTCTTTTTAAAACTTTTGGCAGCCTTACTGGTCTGCTAAAAAATCAAAAAACAAACAAACATAGAATAGCTTACTGTGGAACTGAAACAGTTCAGCTAGAGAATGTATTTCGCTTTTTTATTTGGCTGGGTACATTTTAAAAGTACACCTGAGATGGCAGCAGTCATGCTTGATGGAGGCATTATTGTCAAATTTGGTAGTAACTGGCCAGATTGTCCTCTGTAAAAGTGTGGTTAATTTCCCTGCTGACATACATTTGGACGCTATTGTGTTACAACAATGCAGTGAATAAACAGGCATACCATATAGGGGTAATATGTACATGTTTTTCCCTGCTTGTTTTAATAGAATGGGTTAGTGTGCCTGTGGCAGGCTGGCTGGATGGTGTGATGTCACAGACCCGGAAGAAGACAGAGACAGACAGCTCTGGGGTATGAATGAAGGCGCTGCTTGCACGTTTTATTAATAATAAATAAAAGGTTTAAACAGAAACAAAACAGTTTCATGAAACAAAAGATGCGATGGCCAAAATAAACAGACAAACAAAACACTAACAACAAACCAGTATTGTGCTGGTAGTTATTATTTTACCTCCTAACTCTCTACTCCTGTTCTCCCCTCCTGAACACTCCAAAACCCTGTTAAGCCAAAGCTGCAAATCTTTTATATTGTGGCCAAGGGGTTACCTTTACTTCTCAACCACATTCAGCACGGGTTTTATCAAATACGTGGTCAACAGCCAGCACTTGCTGTTGACCACACATTCTTGCAATTTTTATGTGAATGGGGCATTTTAACTCCATCCAGGCTGTAAACAATAATAAAACGGCATGTTTTTACAAAATTTAACAATACATTTAAATAATACAACAAATACAAAAATAACACAAAACATAATATGCACAGGGGCGGGGAGTACCCCGTCACAGTGCCCACAATGAGGAGTGATAACATTTTACTAAAACTCTTAATATATAGACCAAGGGAAAATAGCTCAAAATTAAATCTGTTAAGAACAAAATGATGGATTCTGCCACTCAAGTTTACCATTGTAAACAAAATTGCATTTTCTGCGCCCCATTTGTAGTGGGAATACATCAGCATTTTTTTGTATCCAAATATTAATGAAAACGCTTCACATCTGCCCTAAATTTGGCTAGTGATGCATAAAGTTTATTTTGTCACTTTTACTTTTCAGTTGAGAATTTCTGTGAGAGGTGTACATTTTGCAAGTCAGAAGGCAAATTAGCAGACACTTGTAAGAACTGCTTTGATGTATTTAGAGTGAGAGTAACAGGGATTGAGAGGATTTTAAAATATAGCTTCACCATCAGCAACTAAGGTAAAAGGGTGAAATGAATGAGACTGATAAGAGGGCATACTGTATATTTATTTTGGTGAACTTAGAATGTGTATAAAATACCATTAACTAATGCATTCTTCTTGTTATTACAGTAATAGGTCTCTTTTGTGTCTGTAGGTCATTCATTTGTAACTTGTTCGGGCAGCTATAGGAAGGCTGGGGGTGTACGATTAAATAAAATGAATATGGACTGGACAGAGATCTTTTCTTTATCATTATGTTTTAATGCATCTGGGTCTATAGCTGTTGTGACACATCCTCTGGAGCCAAATGCTGCAGGAAGTTCCATGTTTCTAGAAGCCTCCACACATTAACCTATTATTAACCTGATGTGATAAGTTTACCTGAAACCTTTAACTTAATCCTAACCTTCACTGTCAGATTGCAAGTTCTTGGAGCATTTAATATCCAATGAATCAGTAAGCTGTGTTTTTGGCTTCATGTGATTTGCAAACCTTAGTCTCAGAGACAATTTCGCTTGCATAAAATATAATTCCATTAAAAAGACTCATTTTACAGATTTAATAAGAAATCAGTTTTTTGAATAGTTAATTCACTTTATATGTGGCTGTCTGAAGATGCCTTTGGGTCTGCGTTAAAAAAAATTACTGATGTGGTTGCATTCCTGGAAGGGCTGGTGGAACTGCAAAAGGCAGGCTCTGACAACAAAGAACAATGATGATAGTTATAGTGGGTGTTTAATATATTTTTTCAAACCACATTTTACCTACCCCAGTTTGTCATTGGTGTCTACCAGAGAGAGGTTTTAAGAAGGTGTTATTGGACTGACAGACTGAAAACACCAAATCCCAGCTTATGCATTTGTACTGTAGTTCTCTGTCCAATGTTAAACCGTGCTGTAGTACTCTACCGGTCCATGATCTAACACAAACCTCTGCTTCTGACTGGGTTCTGCTCAATGGTGCCTCTAATCGCTTTAGAAGACACTTTCAGGTTCATCTGCATAAGTCAATGCTTGTGTCACTGTAACAACACAAGCAGACAGGATACAAGAGGGAAACGGAAACTGCTTTGCAATTATTTTTTAAGACTTTCAATTTCTGATGACACTGCTACTGTAAATATGCTAAACTAGATTGTCAGCTGAATCTTTGCTCTAGATTGTGCTGCAGTAGGAGGGTCATGCAGTAGATGGTGACTGTTAAACTCAGCAAGCTATGACTTATGAGTTTTATTCGTATTTTATCTTGCAGGTTACTACCCTGGTGAACACTAGTAACAAGGGCCCTTCTAGCAAAAAGAAGGGACGCTCCAAGAAGGCCCATGTTCTGGCTGCTTCTGTGGAACAGGCCACTCAGAACTTCCTGGAAAAAGGAGAGCAGATTGCCAAAGAGAGCAAGGACCTGAAAGAGGAGCTTATGGCTGCTGTGGAGGATGTTCGCAAACAAGGTACAGTATTTGTGCCCCTGTAATAAAGTGTCATTGCCCCTTATCTATGCACCTATAATTAGAAATCACTTTGACACTAACCAGAAGCTAAGCACTCTACCCATTTCACCAAAAAAGAAGCACCGTATAGCTGGTATAACCCTCCATTCAAATTTAGTACATGGAGTCGTCACATTACTGGGCTGCCAGCAAATATAACACTGATTTTCAGTATATCGGCAGAACTTGGACAGCTGAGGTTTTAAATTTAAAAGTTAGAAATTAAGGGATTTAATGAATAAATCGTATGGTTGGAATTAGAAACTATTTCACATTTTTCCTGAAAAATGCTGAAATGTAAAATACAGAATTGTACACTTGGGACAGAAGAAAAATCAATGTTACTGATTTCTTTAGCTGGCAACCAAAGTGAGCAGTTTATTCTATTAAAAATGTGTTGCATACGACAATTGTCAATCTCAAATTGTACTATTGGTGTCTTCAACACATTCTTAATTGATCCGACCCAATAGCTTTTGCACTTTTAAGAGTTGGAAGCAAAAAAAAAAAAGTGCCGAAAAACATATTTCAAATTCAATATACCAGCAAGTGGCTTAGCCCCATTTATAGTTTTACCTAAGATCCTTGTGAGGTTTTAATATGTTTTTTTTTCCACTCATCAGGGCCTATAGTTATTATTCATGCATGAGTAAATGCACTTTAGAATTGTTGCACACATAATTAAATCCTAATTTATCAATTTTGCGTAAGTAAGCATTTCAAAGTAATAGGTGTTAATAAATCTGTGTACCACTAAAGTTGTTTGCACATGGAAGTCTGCATTTAAAACACACCTACATAGTCATATATGGTAAATGTAGCCATCTGTCACTGCTCCATTTTCTAGGCGAGTACCCACACTGCTGTTTTGACTAAAACAAATTGTGGGTTCTACCTGGCCATTTAGCCACATTTAGTCGATGGAGACGGGCATCAGATATCACCTGCACATGAAGAGAATGGCACTGTTTACTGTTCATGGAAATGAATTCACTCTTGGTGCTTTAATTGCTGCATGAGTACAGTCTACAGCAGGGGTCTCCAACCCTGGTCCTGGGGAGTCCCTATCCTGCAGGTTTTATAGGTGTCTTTGCATCATCAGTGGCTAAAGATCTGAACACCTGTTAATCTTGACTAATTAAGCCAATAATTGGTTCAATTAAGTAACTGAGAGCTCGGTTGGAACCAAAACCAGGAGATCCAGTAGCTCTACAGGACCATATACACACCGAGTGTATAAAACATTAGGAAGACCTTCCCAATATTGAGTTGCGCCCCCTTTTGCCCTCAGACCAGCCTCAATTCGTTGGGGCATGGACTCTACAAGGTGTCGAAAGCGTTCCACAGGGATGCTGGCCCATGTTGACTCCAATGCTTCCCACAGGTGTGTCAAGTTGGCTGGTAGTGGATCTCTACTCCGAATAGCTCGTTCATCTCATCCCACAGATGCTCAATTGGATTGAGATCTGATGACTGGGCAGGCCACTGCAGTAAGCTGAATTCACTGTCATGTTCATGGAACCATTTCTTGACAATCCTAGCCTTGTGGCATGGGGCATTATCCTGCTGAAAAAATCCATTAGCAGATGGATACACTGCTGCCATGAAGGGATGCACCTGATTGGCAATGATGTTCAGATATCCTGTGGCATTCAAACGTTGCTCCACTTTTATCAAGGGGACCAATATATGCCATGAAAACACACCCCACACCACCACCACTAGCCTGCAATGTTGACATGTGGCATGATGGATGCATGTACTCATGTGGTTTTCTCCATACCATACCCTAGTCCTCCCATCAGCGTGATGTTTTCGTTCCTTAGCCCACTGCAACCGCAGTTTTTTGTGTTTTGCTGAAAGAAGTGGAACTCTGTTAGGTCATCGGCTGCCATACCCCATTTGTGTCAAGGTACGACGAGTTGTGCATTCTTTTATGGGTCTTTCAGCACCAATGTTGTACTGGACTGTCAGTTGACTAACTGTAGCCCGT
The DNA here is from genome assembly GCF_902713425.1 of Acipenser ruthenus. Lineage (NCBI taxonomy): Eukaryota > Metazoa > Chordata > Actinopteri > Acipenseriformes > Acipenseridae > Acipenser > Acipenser ruthenus. The sequence continues at coordinate 95,492,631 of NC_081190.1, read as the reverse complement.
CTGTTGTTCTGCACAATTTGTGTCAGCCTCCTTTGGCCTCTTTCATCAATGACCCGTTTTCGACCACTGGCCTGCCGTTGGCTGGATGCCCTTTGGGTGGTGGACCATCCTTGATACACACGGTAAACTGTTGAGTGTGAAAAACCCAGCAGTGTTGCAGTTCTTGACACACTCAAACCGGCGCCCCTGGCACCTACTACCATACCCCGTTCAAAGGCACGTAAATCTTTTGTCTTGCCCATTTACCCTCTGAATGGCACACATACACAATCCATGTCTCAATTGTGTCAAGGCTTAAAAAGTCCTTCTTTAACCTGTCTCCCCTTCATTTACACTGATTGAAGTGGATTTAACAGGTTACATCAATAAGGGATCATAGCTTTCACCTGGATTCACCTCGTCAGTCTATTTCATGTGTATATATATATCACCTGGATTCACCTCGTCAGTCTATTTCAGTGTATATATATATATATATATATATATATATATATATATGAACATAATTTAGATATTTTATATAACATCATGTAATCAAAGAACATAAGAATTTATATCGCAAAAGTCTACCAGAAACCATAATAGTAGTACTGTGTTTTATGTTAGATTTTGAAATGTCACATTTTTCAATTTGTCAGTTTTTTTTTTTAATATATGGAAAACTACAAAGCGGTATGCAATTCAATATGTTAACATAACATTATTCAGCAGGTTTCATTCGACTTTATGAAGCAAAATTAGTTAATTCTACAGGGTGATGCAAAACATTTGGCCATAGCTGGATAGCATCGATCGTATTGTGGAACCCAGCAATTTAATAAACTCCCTTTTTACTGCAATCTGCTGTTCTTCTTGAATATGTGCAGGAATAGGATGAGTATGCTTGATTGGTCTGTGCAACCTAGGAACCAACATCTCGCATTTTCATTCTCTCGATGCACTTTAACCTTGGCTGCCGTGTCCGATGTACATTGTCAGGTTCTGCTGCTGTGTATTATTATTATTATTATTTATTTCTTAGCAGACGCCCTTATCCAGGGCGACTTACAATCGCAAGCAAATACAAATACATTCAAGTGTTACAATACAATTCATACAATAAGAGCAAGAAATACAATAATATTTTCAAGTGTGACAAACCACAATTCAATAATACAGCAGATAATAGTGAAAGTTACATCAGGATATGATTAAATAGTGATAGTTACATCAGGATATGATTAAGTACAAAATACTACAGGTTAAACACTTGGCAGATTACAATATTCTGAAGTACAGGATTAAATGCAGTAAAATAGGGGGCAGATAAGAGCAAAATAAAGCATATTTAATTGAAGGGTGATAGTGTCCCAGGATACAACAGAGGAGTTCTACAGGTGCTGTTTGAAGAGGTGAGTCTTAAGGAGGCGCCGGAATGTGGTCAGGGACTGGGCAGTCCTGACATCTGTAGGAAGGTCGTTCCACCACTGCGGAGCAAGGGTGGAGAAGGAGCGGGCTCGGGAGGCAGGGGAGCGTATCGGAGGTAGAGCCAGTCTTCTAGTGTAGGCGGAGCGGAGAGGTCGAGTGGGGGTGTAGGGAGAGATGAGGGTCTGGAGGTAGCTGGGTGCAGTCTGGTCAAGGCATCTGTAGGCTAGTACAAGAGTCTTGAACTGGATGCGAGCGGTGATCGGGAGCCAGTGGAGCGAGCGGAGTAGTGGAGTAGCGTGGGCAAAGCGAGGTAGAGAGAACACCAGGCGAGCAGCAGAGTTCTGGATGAGCTGGAGTGGACGGGTGGCGGATGCAGGGAGGCCAGCCAGGAGGGAGTTGCAGTAGTCTAGGCGGGAGAGTACCAGGGCCTGGACCAGGAGCTGGGTAGCATAGTTGGTGAGGAAGGGTCGGATTCTTCGGATGTGTAGTAACTCTGATACTACTGTAACATGTTTAGAAGTAACAATGTTATTGGAGTCATGCAGACACTGATTTGTTATGCTGTAGCATGTTCCATTCAATTCCAGATGTTTTTTATATTGTTCTGGAGGAATATGTCACTATTATTTGAATGATTATGCCCTCTAATCCCTGCAAGGAAGTTGGGAGTCAAAATCTTCAAGTCTAAAGTCTGTACTCCATAGTGGCACAGGGTGTCATGACCTATGAGATTTGGTGAAACAGAAGTGATTTGTGCAGTCTTGGGTATTAAGCATCAGCAAAACAAGAACCTACTGTGAAATCTTTGTGACTGAAACTGGCTTGCAAAAGAGAGATGCAGCTTTTCTATGGTACGTTATTATTTGCAGACTTCATTGATCCGCCACGTGAGGAAAAGCTTCTATAGTGTTTGCTTTCAGATATTTCAAATTGTTGTCCAACCCTTGACTGTAAGTGTAAATGTGTCCAAAAAACCCAACAACTTTCCATTCTTGAAACCCCCACTTATTTGTTTTTCAGATTTCAAATTAAAGAATGCTTATCTGAATGATGAGTGGGTGAGAAAGCTATGGTGAATGAGAAGGTGCTGCTGTAATTCTTATAGTTCAGAGTGGTCTATTCATGATTTAATGTTAAATCAATGTTTATAGTATTATGGTTAAATGTGGAATCTGTATAACTCAATATGAATACTGTAATTAATTCCTATATTAAAGAATTTAATTTATTGACACTTATTATGTTACCAAACATATTTTCTTTTTGTTTTATGCAAATTAAGAGTATGCATAATATTTTAGAACTCTGGCATAGATGAATAATGTTAAAACACGCAACTAACTAATTGCAAAAAAGCCCTGCAGTGTACATGGTAGGCCTGCACATCTAATGCAGGAGCTGTTCTCGCCAGCACATGATCAATCATGGTTTATCTGGCTGCTATTATTAGAAGTACAAGTGATTTTGTGATTTCCTCTTTTGGTCAAAACAGAGCGGTAGGAAAGACCCCTGAACAATGATTACCAGCCAGTAATCAATCTTAAACTGAAAGAGGAAATTGGCTGACTAAACCATACTTCAGGGCTCTATGTTTAGATTTTAACTATTGGCCCCTTGGGCCACTGAGCTGCTGTTTTTACTAGCCCAGATGTAATTTGATCTGGCCCAATACATTTATACATTTGTTCATGATGGTTTTTATTTTCAGTATGTTTCTAACTGTGTATGGTAACCAAAGAGAGCCCATGTCTCAAAAGAAAGTGGCTAAACAAAGCCTTTCAGTATATGTTACTTCATCCATTTAACATGCACACATTTGTGTGCTTGTCAGAAAATGAAAATACTATTAAGATTTGAAAATGTATGTTGTACAAATGATACTCAATTTTTTCATAAGCAAACATGCAACCCAGCTGTTACCATATGGTCACAGCAACGCTGAAACTGAATTATAATAATCCTAATTAGGGGTGGGTCAGTGTAGTCGAATACAGGATTACACGAAAATAAAAAAAATTAAATAAATAAATATTCGAATAGCATATTACATATTCAAGTATACACAAAAAAGCCTTATACATTAGCTACTAGTAGAAGCAAACGCGTCTTTCTTTTATATATTTTTTAATGCTTAACAAGTGTTATGTCAGTCTTAAACCTGTTGTTATTTGCATATTAAACATAAGGACCCTAATTAATTATGCAATGCTTGTAATAGCAACATTCTACAGTAATCGTATTCTGTTTGAAATTGTTGCCAATTCTGTTGGCTTTTTTTTTAGATAATGTTAACAGATCCCTGCTTGAGTTCCTCTGTAATGACTGTACACAGCAGCTTCTGCAGCTGTTGCTAGCCAGTCGTAAAACAGCTTCCGGGAGTATGGCACCGGCGAACTTTGAATGTGTGAACTGAAATAAAACAATGTATATAGCAAGCACTAAAAGTAGTAATCCAAACTTGGGTAACATCAAAATTAGAAAGGTAATTTAACGTTATGAATATAAAGACATACTAAATGTTAAGCAGAACAACACAGTGACCAATATGAAAAGGCAAGATACGTGGAGTTATTTCTTTAACTCTGGACTGCATTTCTGTGAATGGATGGAGTAACGTCAACATTTGCACTGACCATTAAAAGTACAATCAGGTACCTTGTTTTGAATTATTTACAGGTTATTGAATAAGCAAAGTAACTTGACTTAGATTCATCTGATGTCAGTACTTGATGGCTAGTTGTATTATTATTATTATTATTATTTATTTCTTAGCAGACGCCCTTATCCAGGGCGACTTACAATCGTAAGCAAAAACATTTCAAGCGTTATAATACAAGTAATACAATAAGAGCAAGAAATACAATAACTTTTGTTCAAGTAAAGTACAAGTTTGACAAACCACAATTCAATAATACAGCAGGTAATAGTGATAGTTACATCAGGATATGATTAAATAGTGATAGTTACATCAGGATGTGATTAAATACAAAGTACTACAGGTTAAAAACTTGGCAGATTACAGTATTCTGAAGTACAGGATTAAATGCAGTAAAATAGGGGGCAGATAAGAGCAAAATATAGCACATTTACATGAAGGGTGATAGTGTCCCAGGATACAAACAGAGGAGTTCTACAGGTGCTCTTTGAAGAGGTGAGTCTTAAGGAGGCGCCGGAATGTGGTCAGGGACTAGGCAGTCCTGACATCTGTAGGAAGGTCATTCCACCACTGCGGAGCAAGGGTGGAGAAGGAGTGGGCTTTGGAGGCAGGGGAGCGTAGCGGTGGTAGAGCTAGTCTTCTAGTGCAGGCGGAGCGGAGAGGTCGAGTGGGGGTGTAGGGAGAGATGAGGGTCTGGAGGTAGCTGGGTGCAGACTGGTCAAGGCATCTGTAGGCTAGTACAAGAGTCTTGAACTGGATGCGAGCGGTGATCGGGAGCCAGTGGAGCGAGCAGAGTAGTGGAGTAGCGTGGGCGAAGCGAGGCAGAGAGAACACCAGGCGGGCAGCAGAGTTCTGGATGAGCTGGAGCGGACGGGTGGCGGACGCAGGGAGGCCAGCCAGGAGGGAGTTGCAGTAGTCTAGGCGGGAGAGTACCAGGGCCTGGACCAGGAGCTGGGTAGCATAGTTGGTGAGGAAGGGTCGGATTCTTCGGATGTTGCTCAGGAAGAATCGGCAAGTGCGTGCCAGAGTGGAGATGTGCTGGGAATAAGAGAGGCAGGGGTCCAGGGTGACTCCAAGGTTCTTAGCTGAGGAAGAGGGAGAGAGTGTGGTAGATTCCAGAGGAACAGAGATGGAGAGATCAGAGGAGGGGGAGGAGGAGGGAAAGAAAAGGAGGTCAGATTTAGAGAGGTTGAGTTTGAGGTGATGCGAGTGCATCCAGGAGGAAATGGCAGACAGACAGGTAGAGATACGGGAGGAGATGGTGGAGTCAGAGGTGGGGAAGGAGAGGAAAATCTGAGCATCATCAGCATAGAAATGGTATGAGAAACCATAGGATGCGATGAGGGGGCCCAGGGAGCGGGTGTAGAGAGAGAACAGGAGAGGACCCAAGACTGACCCTTGGGGGACTCCAGTAATTAGTAATGATAAACTATTGTAATGTTGGAATGTATTTTCTGTTTTGGCCAGGTTACAATATTTACACTATTAAGATTATTTTATAAATATTATTTGTTAGAATTAAACAGATGTAGAATATTTAGGTTGCTATATGATGTGTTATTCTATTCTGAATACACTACAGCAAAAAAATTTTATTTGGTGATTTGCGCAATATTATGCTACTGTTGCTTTAATTGAAAGAGATACACGCTGTGGCGTTGCTGCTCTTTGAGTTCTGTATTTTAATTCAGTAAACAAAAGGAAAAACTTGTGCCTGAGGAAATAGGGTATTGAACAAAGAAATCCCATCTTAGACATTGTTTGTACACTTTGTGAACCCGGCTAAACTTTACCGGCCTTCACTGTTATGCTGTCTGCTTGTACACACACATTTGCCTTTTACTCTTGGGTAGCGTAAGGGACCAGAGTTCAGGTAATCAAATACACAAAAATGTTGCACCCTGCGTATTCAAATAGGAAACTATTCGAAATTTCCACCCCTAATCGTAATAATAAACCCTATTAAAACAATATTCATAATACAAAAATAATAACAATCCTTCTCAGAGCGTTGTCGCTTGTGTAGCCTCTCCCAAGTCAGCGCCAATCTTGCTGAGTGAAACCAACGAGCCCTGGAAAGATTGTGAATAGCATTTTTGACCTGACCACATTGGATCCCAAATCAAAAAGTCAGACAATTTGATCGCGTATCTGGGCATCCATCGGGACATCTTACTGTGAGACTGGATATGATGTAAACAAAATGTTGAATTCACAACAAATAAAGCTGCTGTTTTATCTGCAAGTCTGGTATACTGGCGCCAAACAAGGCAGAACATTACTTTTCTTTCATTGTCATAATGGAGCGAGGTGAAGCTTCCATTCTAAATGTTCGTCTTCATTTTTTAAAAAAAATAATTTCTTTATGATTTATTGATTTCAGCGATTTCCTTTTGGCTTATTGGTTGCTTAGTAAAAGATTTGCAATGTCACAAGAATGAGTACCAACACAGCACTTTAGTCTCAGATTCTGACTGTACAAGAAATATGACGTGTGGTGGGAAAGTGCTTCATAACTACAGGCCAAACTGCGATCTCTACCGGCCCGGGGCCGTCGAGTCATGGTTAATGTCGAACCCTGGCCAATATTACTTTCAAAGTAATTCCTGAATACAAAGTTGCAATTTGTATTTTATTATTGTAGAGTATACATTCATCATGTACATTTATCTTAAAATATATTGAAAATACAGTACTTTTGAGCAAAATGTGACCTTTAAGCAGGGCCGGATTTAAGGGGGGGCAACTGGGACATTTGTCCAGGGCCCTGCGCTGCAGAGGAGGCCCACGGCCCAGCTTGAAATAAATACACAGGTAAAAATTGCTATTTTACAGTTTAAAATCCAATCCACTTGCCCCGTGATAAACACTTGCGTCTCTTACTGGTCACGTGCATGCTGGAGGACAGTGAGAGAGAGCGAGAGAGAGTGTGAGAGAAAAAAATTGAAAAACTTAGGTTCAGCGAAACGAAAAAAACAAAAGGAAAAGCAAGCAAGTAAAAAATGCCTGCTGGAATCAAATTTCGGTTTTAAATCCTATAAAAATGAAGTAACGACAACAAATGAACCTGAACAACTGGTCAACAAGATAATAACGGGCCTGAAGAATAAGAAAGTACTGTAGTACAGAACAAGGAATCGGACCCAGTCTGCCCACATCGCCAATTAACGATCAAGGTAACTTCAATCTGCCTTTCGCTTTAACCCACAGACTTGTGGAATAACATTGTGGAGAGATTCGACATAACTAGCAAATCCATTCAAGCAGAAAACATCGAACTCTCAGTGGAAGTTGAATTACTTGAATCTCTGAAAAAAATTCCGGATGAGATTCGTGATAATTTTGATGATTTTGAAAACTGTGCAATGGAAACTGCAGTGCTGAAGAAATATCGAGACGAAGAGTGACGGCAGAGACGACCACCCAGTGCTCTGCAGGATCACGATTGCCCCAGTGGAACTAAAGTTTTACTACCAGGGCAGAGACAGATTTCGTGTCCATATTTTCCTAAAGATTCTGGATACTCTTTCAACAGATTGGCTTGCACCAAAAGCTTATGTTGCTGTGCATAACTTGTTTGGCTTCCTTACCGACTTTAGGAACATGTCAGATTATGACATCAAAAACAAAGCTGCTACACTCGTGCAAACCTATCCTTCAGATCTGGACGAATATTTCCCATCAGAAATGCTCCGGTTTACTGAATTTGTTTCAAGCAAGGACAAGAAAACAGTGTTTGATCAACTTCAACATATCTTCTATTCTCCACGTTTCTGAATGTCACCACTGCTCTGCGCATTTACCTATCCTGAATGTGCACTAACTGTTCTGGAGAACGATCATTCTCGTTCATTGGTGTGACGGTGCCGCGTCCGTCCCATGTGAACTGTGTATGGAATGATATCGGGATGCTGAAATATTTATTTACAACTCGATTGAACTTGGACTATTTGTTGTAACCCGGCAACGATGAAAGAAATAAATACCGTTGTTGAGATGGGGACAGCATGGTTTCATTCTGTACTAATGTATTGTATTGTGTGGTAAAAAAATAAAAAAATAAAAAAAAGTACTTACCTTTGTATGGTGAAGGGCCGTGATATACGGGGTAATGATGGTGGTGATGGAGGGGAAAAGAAAACAGGCCAGAACGGAAAGGTTAAGTTAAAAACATAAATAAATAAATAATGCGTGCTGAATGCAGTTTAATCTCCCAGCAAACGGGAAAAGGTGCACATTTTTCCGCTTGCCGTGCGATCAGCATTAGCACACGCAAAGATTAAATAAATGTACGGTATATTTGCACATATTATCTTGCTGTTAGTTGCACGGAGAATTGTTGTGGTGTTTTAAAATTAACTATTTTAATAAAGAGTAACTTAAAGGAAAAAAAAAAGATTAGAAATACTTACCATTCAGCAGGAGGGTGGAGATAGAAGGCGCCATTTTGTGGGCGGAGACTAATATAACTTCGGGTTACCAAAAGTGATGTAATGCGGGCACTTTGAGTTTTATTTACCGCATTGCTGTTAATAGCCGGACCCTTGGATGCACCCAGTGGTAGCAGGGGGGAGTAGTTATTATGTAAACTAAGCCACATGCTATTCAGTTATGGGTTTGGGCAATAATTTCTGCAAGATTTGAATTTTAATGTTTATACTAGTTATTGATATTTAATGATAAAGTATATTTTGTATGGTAACTTATGAATGGGGTTTTAGTAATCTTGGTTGAGTCCCAGGGGAGGAGTTACAGATGGGTGGCTCTATAAAGGGATTCAGTTGGAGAGAGGAGGGGGGATAGCTGGTATCAGGTACAGCGTATAATGCTGGAGGTAATAGTTTTTAGCCTACTAAAAGAAGTTTGGTTTGTTTAACTATTTTTTTTTATATGTTAAAGAAAACAAAATAAGTTAGTTATTTTTGGTGGAGTTTGTTTGTTGCACTTGGCCACTTTATTTCAAATAAAGTTTGGACAAATCCTCTATCAACTCAACTTGTCTGTCTACCTTTTTCTGCCGTTCTGCACTACACCATAATGATCACTCGACCAACCCTACAAATGGTGGCAGCGGTGGGATGTTCCAGTGATTGGTAGCAGAAAGTATATGGCACGAAAAGACTACAGAAGGCAAGTTAAAGTGGGAGAACGGCAGCAGTCAGTAGAATGCCAGCGAAACGGCGCCAACTAGAGGAGACAGCGGCAGAGGAGACTGGGGAAGTGGAGATGGCTGCAGCCCAGGTGACCACAGAGTCTGAGGACCCAAGGCCAGTTTCAGCCACCAGTCGGGAGCCAGGAATGGCAGAGCTCGCTGGAATGTTTAACACATACCTCCAAGCTCAGGAGAGGAGAGAGGAGCGTATGGAAAGAGAAGAAGCAAGACAAGAACAAAGATGGAAGATCATACAGCATCAGTTTGGGCAGCTGCAAGCGGAGGTGGCGAGAGGTCTTCAAAGGGAGCATGAGGAAACAGGCAGCAGAGACAACACTTCCGGAGATTCGGAACATGTTACAGAGCCATGGAGAGGTCCAAAATTGGAAGATAAAGATGACATTGAGCAGTTTTTGACCACCTTTGAAAGAGTAGCCACTGCTTGTTTGTGGGATAAAGGAAACTGGGCCATACGTTTAGTTGCATTACTCACAGGAAAGGCTCGTAGTGCTTTTGTAGCCATGAATATTGAAGACACCACGGACTATGATAAAGTGAAAAAGGCAATCTTAAAAAAATATGAGATTAACTCCGACACTTACAGACAGCGGTTCCGGTCTGCAGAAATATTGAAAGGAGACACCAAAGGAGCTCTATGTGCGATTGGAAGAGCAGTATAAGAAGTGGATACAGCCAGAGAAACATACCAAAGAGGAGATAGGAGAGCTAATAATCTTGGAACAGTTTCTACGTATGATTAATACCGAAGTGAGGATCTGGATTAAAGAACATGATCCAGCAACAGCTCGGGAGGCAGCGCGGCTAGCAGAAGTGTTTGTATCAGCTCGGAGAGGATATAAGATCTATTCCTACGCCCGTGGGTCGAGCTCTACAGGACCGGGTAAGTCTGAGGGACCGGGACAGGGTGTTGGTCAATTTAGTAAAATTAATACATATCCCATGCAAAGTGGTAAAGTTGATAAGAAAATAATATGTTATAATTCTGGAAAAGAAGGACATATTAAGCCAAGTTGCCCGTTAAGAAAAGAAAAGCCATCAAATGTTAGTTATGTGCCCAGACCTAGTGAGGAGGGAGATAGGAGAAGGGGGTTGGAACAGATAACTGAGATAGCCTTGAATGGAAAGAAGGTACACGCTATGTTAGATACCGGAAGCTCCCAGACACTGGTGAAGGAAGGATTAGTTTCTGGTGATTGTTTCAATGATGGGGCTGCTCTAGGAATTAGGTGTGTGCATGGGGACGTAAAAGGTTACCCTACAGCTGATGTTTATTTAGGTATAGAGGGACAAACTTTTTTAGTCACTGTGGGTATAGTGAAGGAACTGCCATATCAAGTTTTGTTGGGCCAGGATATTCCTATTCTTGGGAAGCTGGTGCAACAGGTCCAGCCCTGTAATGTAGTGGTTACACGGTCTAAAAGTAGGCGGTTAGAACCAGGAAGTACGTCATTGCAAGACATGCCATTCTTTCATGCAGAGTTGGAGTACTAGGGTACGGAAGAGCAAAAGACAGCAGAGAACTGAAAAATTAAAATATGCCATAAAAAACAGGCAGTTGGAGTTACCTAAGGAGCATATGGCAGGGGATGATTTTGAAGTACCCACTAATTTGGGAGAGTTACAGAAAGCAGATAGTACTTTGCAGTCTCTCTTTGACCAAGTGGAGAAGGGAGGTAAGGAGAACACTGGGTGGAGGGGAGAATGTTATGTACTAGACAAGGGTTTGTTGTATAGACAGTCAGAGGAGGGGTCTCAGTTAGTTATACCACTGGAACTGAGAAATAGGATTTTATCTTTAGGACATACCATTCCATGGGCAGGCCATTTGGGTACACAAAAAACTTTAGCTCGAATTGCGCACAGATTTTTTTGGCCAGGCTTGTGCAAGGAGGTAGGAGATTATATACGTTCATGTCCAGAATGTCAGGTAGCTTATGGAGTGGGGAAAGCTAGTAAAGCACCACTAATATCTTTACCTGTAATTGAGGTTCCTTTTGAAAGGGTGGCTATGGATGTGGTTGGCCCTTTAGAAAGGAGTCGGTCAGGTAACCGGTTTATGTTAGTAATTTGTGATTATTCTACTCGTTATCCTGAGGTTTTCCCTTTGAAAAATGTGAAGGCAAGACAGGTGGCATCTGTACTGTTGCAGCTGTTTTCCAGGGTAGGCATACCACGAGAGATATTAACAGAGCAAGGTACTAATTTTAGATCTGATTTGCTCAAACAAGTTTACCATTTGCTGGGGATTAAAGCAATTAAGACCACCCCTTACCATCCTCAGACCGATGGCCTGGTATTATTATTATTATTATTATTATTTATTTCTTAGCAGACGCCCTTATCCAGGGCGACTTACAATCGTAAGCAAAAAAGACCTGGTAGAAAGGTTTAATCGAACACTGAAGAGCATGCTGGGAAAATTTGTGAGAGATACTGGTTCCGACTGGGATCAATGGTTACCATACTTATTATTTGCTTATCGTGAAGTCCCTCAGGCATCTACTGGTTTCTCCCCTTTTGAGTTGCTGTTTGGCAGGCAGGTGAGGGGTCCCTTGGATGTCTTGAAAGAGGAATGGGAGTCGCCCCAAGACAATCGTCTGAATGTTGCCTCCTATGTTCTGAAGATGAGGGATCACCTTGAAAAGATGTCTGCTTTGGCTCGAGAAAACTTGAAAGAGGCACAGAGAAGGCAGAAGACCTGGTATGATAAAAAGGCCAGATCACGGTCATTTGTTACGGGACAGCAGGTTTTGCTCTTGTTGCCTAATAAAGAGAGCAAACTGCTAGCCCAATGGCAGGGACCGTTTACAGTGCTGGAGAAGAGAGGGCCAGTCAACTACCTAATTGAAATGCCTGACCGTCGGAAGAAAGAACAAGTGTTTCACATCAACTTGTTAAAAGAATGGATTCCCAGAAATGAAGTAAGCCTAAACCTTTTTATTAGAGCTGTGGAAGATGAGGAGGAGCAGGAAGAGATGTACTTTCCCACCACCAATCAGAATGTGAGTTGGGATTTGACTCATCTGACCCTAAAGCAGCAAGAGGAGATCAAGTCTTGTCTAATCACAGATGTTTTCCAAGAGAAACCAGGTTATACACAGTTGGTGCAACATCAGATCCAGCTGAAGGAGATGAATCCAACTCGACAGTGGCACTATCGAGTACCAGAGAAGCTTCTGTCTGTATTAAAAACAGAAGTGGAGATCATGTTGTCCTTGGGAGTCATTGAGGAATCTGCTAGTGAGTGGAGCAGTCCCATTGTCTTAGTTCCGAAAAAAGATGGCAGTATGCGTTTCTGCATCGATTTTAGGAAGGTCAATGCCAGTACCAAATTCGATCCTTATCCTATGCCAAGGGTTGATGAAATGGTGGAGAAGATTGGGAAAGCAAAATACATCAGTACTTTGGATCTCTGTAAAGGTTATTGGCAGGTTCCCATGGCACCGGAATCCAAGGAGATCACTGCATTTCGAACACCCTTTGGTCACTACCAATTCAAAGTGATGCCTTTTGGTTTACAGGGTGCTCCGGCCACATTCCAAAGGCTGATGAATTTGGTACTGAAGGGAGATGACCGATTCGCTGCAGCCTATCTGGATGACATCGTTATATATAGCCAGACATGGGAAGAACATCTACAACACCTTACAGCTGTGATCCAAAAACTCCATCAAGCTGGACTAACTGTCAACCCTCAAAAATGTGTCTTTGCCAAGAAAACAACTAAGTACCTGGGTTATTATCTGGGTAATGGCAAGATTCGACCTCAGGTGGAAAAGGTTGAGTCTATTCGACAATGTTTACCACCTGAAACCAAGAAGCAAGTGCGCTCCTTTCTGGGTCTCATTGGGTGGTATCGAAGATTCATTCCTAACTTTTCATCCAAAGCAGTAGCTTTAACTGAGTTAATCAAAAAAGCTAGTCCTAATAAAGTTAGGTGGACGAAGGACTGTGAAAATGCTTTCCAGCAGTTAAAAGAAGCTTTGTGCAAAGATCCGGTGCTGCAGAGCCCAGATTTTAACCAACCATTTCTTGTCCAGACGGATGCATCTGGGTTGGGACTGGGGGCTGTTCTTTTACAGGGTGAAGGGGAAACCCGGAAGCCTGTTCTATATATCAGCAGGAAGTTGTTTCCCCGGGAGATAAACTACTCCACTGTAGAAAAGGAGTGTTTGGGAATCAAGTGGGCCGTAGATTCCCTGAGGTACTATTTGTTGGGCCGTCATTACCAAATAGAGACTGATCATCGTGCTTTACAGTGGTTTGGGCGAATGAAGGATTCGAATGCCCGGATCACCCGATGGTACCTGAGCCTACAGCCATTCTCATTTGAGGTGGTTTACAAAGCTGGGAAGCAGAATGTTACTGCAGATTACCTCTCTCGAATTCCAGAGAAACCTGAGAAAGGTTAAAGGGGGGGTGCCGCGTCCGTCCCATGTGAACTGTGTATGGAATGATATCGGGATGCTGAAATATTTATTTACAACTCGATTGAACTTGGACTATTTGTTGTAACCCGGCAACGATGAAAGAAATAAATACCGTTGTTGAGATGGGGACAGCATGGTTTCATTCTGCACTAATGTATTGTATTGTGTGATAAAAAAAAAAAAAAAAAAAAAAAAAGGTACTTACCTTTGTATGGTGAAGGGCCGTGATATACGGGGTAATGATGGTGGTGATGGAGGGGAAAAGAAAACAGGCCAGAACGGAAAGGTTAAGTTAAAAACACAAATAAATAAATAATGCGTGCTGAATGCAGTTTAATCTCCCAGCAAACGGGAAAAGGTGCACATTTTTCCGCTTGCCGTGCGATCAGCATTAGCACACGCAAAGATTAAATAAATGTACGGTATATTTGCACATATTATCTTGCTGTTAGTTGCACGGAGGATTGTTGTGGTGTTTTAAAATTAACTATTTTAATAAAGAGTAACTTAAAGGAGAAAAAAAAGATTAGAAATACTTACCATTCAGCAGGAGGGTGGAGATAGAAGGCGCCATTTTGTGGGCGGAGACTAATATAACTTCGGGTTACCAAAAGTGATGTAATGCGGGCACTTTGAGTTTTATTTACCGTATTGCTGTTAATAGCCGGACCCTTGGATTCACCCAGTAGTAGCAGGGGGGAGTAGTTATTATGTAAACTAAGCCACATGCTATTCAGTTATGGGTTTGGGCAATAATTTCTGCAAGATTTGAATTTTAATGTTTATACTAGTTATTGATATTTAATGATAAAGTATATTTTGTATGGTAACTTATGAATGGGGTTTTAGTAATCTTGGTTGAGTCCCAGGGGAGGAGTTACAGATGGGTGGCTCTATAAAGGGATTCAGTTGGAGAGAGGAGGGGGGATAGCTGGTATCAGGTACAGCGTATAATGCTGGAGGTAATAGCTTTTAGCCTACTAAAAGAAGTTTGGTTTGTTTAACTATTTTTTTTTGTATGTTAAAGAAAACAAAATAAGTTAGTTATTTTTGGTGGAGTTTGTTTGTTGCACTTGGCCACTTTATTTCAAATAAAGTTTGGACAAATCCTCTATCGACTCAACTTGTCTGTCTACCTTTTTCTGCCGTTCTGCACTACACCATAATGATCACTCGACCAACCCTACAAATTGACTCATTAAAAATTAACTGAGAGCCACCATGAACCAGGATCACCTAAACAGCCTTGCCATCATGTCCACGGAATGTGATATACTCAGAAAACTGGATTTTACTGACATTATTAGAGACTGCACAGATGAAATCGAGAAGATTAATTTAAGGTAAGTGTATGATTTAATTAATCTGTGATGTAAGGTTTATTTAGAACAGAGGTGATTAGGAAAATCTAAATAACGTGCTGTTTAGTTTTAAGACAGATTGTGGTATTGAGCACTTACTAACATTTTAATATTCCTAACAATGTCTTTTTAAAATATTCTTTTCATATACTGAGCATTTAAAAAAAAAAAACTTACCACTTATATTTGAGCATCAAAAGAAACATATCACTTATATTTGGATAAAATTCTCTAGATGTGATCGAACAATGAAAAACTGTTTTAGAGCAGGTGCTGATTAACAATTGACATCACGAATATGCTGCAAAATGACCTGTCGATCTTGGGCAGGTGTTGTGACTCTTGGTCTCCCAGTTCGTGGCCTGTCATTGACAGAGTGTGTCTGGTTATACCGTCTCACCAGGTTTGAAATTGCTGGCTGTGAGCACCCAAGACGGCGAACCACAGTACGCTGCCCTAGTCCAGCCTCAGATTTTCTTTATTGCTTTTATTCAAGCTTCAACAGCTGAAATCAATCTATATCCAGTGTCCAATCAACTGTCTCACTAATTAGGTGATTAAGTGCATATGCTTCAGTCATAGTCACTCAAGCGTGTCATGGTCAAGGAAGATAGATCGAGTGATTAAAAAGAAACCAAAACCATTTTGTCAATGTCCATCATTTATATACCTTATTTTTTTTTCGAAAATAAATGTGTTATAATAGTGATACGTTTCTTTTGATACTCGGTATATTAATCCAGTTATTAAAAGTTGTGTATAGTCACTAGATGGTGCGGTGTAATGTCAAGTCTTTTATAGTTAATTGTTTCATGAATGTATTGCGCGTTTGGTATTCACGTTAAAACAATGGAGTGGGTATTTGAATCTGGTGTCAGTCATATTTTCCTTCAACATTGTCTTTTAAATTGTTATAACAGTATAAAAGGGGGGGGGGGGGGCTGTTCTGATTCCTTGTCCAGGGGCCCATGATACCAAAATCCGGCCCTGCCTTTAAGCTCTAGACACTGAAAACAAACTGTACTGACTTCTATCTGTATGTCTTATATGTCGAGGCTCATTGGTTAATATACTTAAATTACATTTCCCTTTTGCAATGTCTATCAATAGATCAATGTATCAGAGGTTTAGTGCTGCACCTCATTTCATAAAGCCAGTGCTGTGCGTGGTACCTCCCAAGACTTCCACACGTCTGGCAACTGGCAGAAAAAAAGTTAAAAAATGCGTTGCAGCTCGACCACTAATTACTGCTGTTTCATCTAGAGCAGAAGCTGCTTTGTCTTGGGTTTCCAGCCATTGTTTTGAGGGATGGGGATTTGCCTGTACAAGTGGATATATCTTACTTCTTTGGAACTTGCAGATTACACATTTTTAGCTGAGAGACGGTCTGCCATTTGCTTGGAAATTTTGCATTGCCTTCAGCCAGCGATCAATTTTTATAACATGCTACTTACTTCTATAGATCGTGCTGTCTGTTTTACAATTCTACTCGGAAATGTTGACTTTGCATTTGCATCAAAATAGGGCCCCCTATGTTTCTTGAAATGACTGTAGTTTGTATCTACCTATATTAAAATGGGTTTTTATTAATCATCATAGTTACTACTTTACCTGCAAATGCCTTAACTCAAAAGAAGTTGGTTTTAATGTTTTGAAGTCAAACAGAGCTAAATGTTTAGCTATCCTAGAGAAAGTATGCCTCTTAGATGTCCATGATCTTTCTTCTGCAATCATGAATTAGACTGTAAGATATGTGAGTGTCCTTCGCTCCAGTAATTAAAAATAAAATATCTTGCACACAGTTATGAGTTTTCTTTTATCACTCGTACTGTAGACAACAATGTCAGTTATTGAATTAAATGTATGTATTTGCTTACGATTGTAAATCGCCCTGGATAAGGGCGTCTGCTAAGAAATAAATAATAATAATAATAATAATAATAATAATAATAATAATAATAATAATAATAAAAAGTAACGACTGTGCTTGAATGAATTATTGATGAGGGGCAGTACTTAACATAATAAGTAATTTATATTTGTAAAATGACAGCTAAAGGGTATGCAGCACTGTGGCAAAGTGGTAATGACGTGCAGGTGAGTGCAGTGCAGAAGAATCACACAGACAAACGTTGGTACAGGTGCAAGGGTGTTTATTTAAATTAATAAATGTCCAGAGCCTCAAGGCAAAATCTGTAACTAATAATAATGCTGGAAGTGATACAGCGGCGTGTATCACTTCTCGTTATAATCCTACGGGTTTGACCCGCAACCCCAAAGTCCCGTTCCGACACCCACACTAAACACAAACACAAAGACAGTGCGTGATTTAAGTGCTAAAAGGTGCAAAACAAAAGACAGTTCCAGTAGTGAAAAGGTGAGTGGTGAAGTCCGGGTTTGTCGCTGGCCTGCGGCTGCAGCTCCGGATCGTGCTCAGTAATCTTTAGTGAGACAACAACACACAAGACACACAGTGTTAGAACACAGACACAAAACACTCACGGTCGATCTCACAAACGGGCTCCTTCTTGGTCATATAATTTAACCATATGCAAAGGAACAGATCACTCAAGCCATGCCCCCTATTTATACCCTTGCCCATGACCCCGAGGTTAACGAGCGCATCCGCTCCTCCAGTCCTCGGATGCCACGCCGCTTACCGTCTGGGTCACTGAGCTCGGGTGCCATAGCTCCGCCCCCTTCCGAACTGACCGACTTCCATCTACCCTACGGAATAAATTGTCGTGCCATTTCATTAAGGGTACTCTGTTCCTCGTACACCGTGCTCTCACAGGTCGAAAGGGAGATCTAACACTAAGACTCATTCGATCTCTGTCACATATCCCACCGCTCAGAGTGGAGCCGAAGGAACACTCGGCTAAACCTACCTTTCCCATTACTCCCCCCTCCCGGGAAAAATAATCCGCATTTTGGTGGTCTTTCCCTGCACGGTGTACCATATGGTACATGAAGGGCTGCAATGCCAGATACCACCGAGTTATCCGGGCATTGCTGTCCTTCATTGTGCTTAACCACTTGAGTGGGGCGTGGTCAGTGACAAGATCAAATGAGTGTCCCAGCAGGTAATATCTTAAAGAGTGAGTAGCCCATTTAATGGCCAAACACTCTTTTTCGACGACGGAGTAGTTGCGCTCCCGAGGGAGCATTTTTTTACTTATGTACAGAACAGGGTGTTCTACTCCGCCTACCATTTGAGACAGGACTGCACCCAAGCCGACATCCGAAGCATCGGTGTGGAGGATGAATCTCTTAGTGAAGTCTGGCGTGATGAGAGCAGGGGCCTGGCAAAGTCTCTGCTTAACAGTATTAAACGCCCCCTGACATTCTTCTGACCATTTAATTGAATTTGGTGCGCTCTTTTTGGTGAGGTCAACTAAGGGATTAACCACTGTGGCATACTCGGGGATAAAGCGGCGGTAATAACCGGCTAACCCCAGTAGCGACCGCACTTGAGCCTTGGTTTTGGGGATTGCCGCGTCTACCAAGGCCTGGACCTTGGAGACAACGGGTTTCACCCTGCCATTCCCCATTACAAACCCCAAATATTGCGTTTCTTTTTTGGCAAACGCACATTTTCGCAAGTTAGCCGTCAGCCGGGCTGCCCTTAGAGACTGAAGGACGGCTGTGATCCTAGCCAAATGCTCTCGCCAGGTGGAGCTGTAAATGACCACATCATCAATATACGCTGCCGCATATTCACGATGTGGGTGTAAAACCTGGTCCATCAGTCTCTGGAAGGCAGCAGGCGCACCATGTAACCCAAACGGCATGGTTGTAAAATGAAACAGCCCCTCTGGTGTTGAAAATGCGGTTTTCTCTCTAGAACTACGAGTTAACGGGATCTGCCAATATCCCTTCGTCAGATCCAGAGTGGAGATGAACCTCGCCGTCCCCAGTCTATCTAGGAGTTCGTCGACCCGAGGCATGGGATACGCATCAAACTTGGCAATAGCGTTTACCTTGCGGAAATCAACGCAGAAGCGGTTGGTGCCGTCCTTTTTGGCCACTATCACAATTGGACTGCACCACTCGCTCCTGGAAGGCTCAATCACCCCAAGTTCGAGCATGTCCCATACCTCTTTGCGAACGCCACTCCGTCGACTTTCCGGGATCCGGTAAGGTCTCTCTCGCACTGTGACACCTGGGGGAGAGATAATGTCATATTCAGCGAGGTTAGTTCTACCGGGCGTGTTAGAAAAAACATCGCTAAATTCCTCAATTAACCTACGTAGTTCACGTTGCTGATCAGGAAGTAACTGTTCCCCCATCGAAATGTTCTTTGTGCTAGAGGGTTCTAGCTCGGGCCCTAAATCATCCTCTATATTGCCTGGGGCTATAAATAACACCTCTCTTGCCTGCCAGGGCTTTAATAAATTTATATGATAAATTTCTTTTTTGTTACGGCGATCGGGCTGTTTAATTTCGTAATTCACCTTTCCTATAGCCCGAATCACCTCATATGGCCCTTGCCATTTAGCACATAGTTTGGATTCCGCTGAGGGAAGTAGCAGCATTACTTTGTCTCCAGGTCGAAAAGTTCGGATTAATGCATTTTGATTGTAATGCTGCTGTTGTCGATGCTGAGCCGATCTGAGATTGTCTTGGGCCAAACGACCGACCAAATCTAGGCGATCTCTCAGTAGGAGCACATGCTGCACTACATTTTTGGACGAGCCTTTGTGCTCCTCCCACCCCTCTCTCAACAGATCGAGAATGCCGCGAGGCTGTCGGCCGTACAAGAGCTCGAAGGGGGAGAACCCTGTCGAACTCTGCGGCACCTCTCTCACCGCAAAAAGGAGGTAGGGAAGAAGCGATGCCCAATGTTTTTGCTCCTGATTCACAAATCGTCTCAGCATCGCCTTTAGAGTCTGATTAAAACGTTCCACCAAACCGTCCGTCTGTGGATGGTAAACCGACGTTCTGATGGGACGTATTTTTAGTAATTTATATACCTGCTGTAGCGTATTTGACAAGAAATTAGTTCCATGATCAGTCAATATCTCGTTGGGGATCCCTACTCTTGCCATAATCTGCACTAGTTCTTTGGCTATCGCAGCAGCACTAGTGGACCTCAATGGAACTGCCTCTGGGTATCGCGTTGCGTAATCTACCACCACTAATATATGCGTATACCCGGAGTCAGAAGGTAGCAAAGGGCCGACTATGTCCACTGCGATGCGTTCAAAGGGGGTGGAAATAATCGGCAGTGGGACCAAAGGGGCGGGGCGCACTCGACCCGGCGCTACTCTCTGGCAGTCTGGGCATGTGGCTACATATTTCGACACTTCCTTATAAAGACCTGGCCAAAAGAATCGAGCCAATATCCGTTCCCTTGTCTTGTCAACTCCGAGGTGCCCCGCAAAAGGGATATCATGCGCCAGCCTCATGACCTCCAGCCGACAAGACGGGGGGACCAATAATTGTGTTACAGGATGTCCTGTGCCCGCGGCCAGGTTTACCCTATATAGTAATTGCCCCTTGATAATGAAGTGTGGAAATACTAGTGCCCCAGCGCCTTCAACATCCTTACCTTCAATGGACCGGACCTGTCCCCGAATGTGCACCAGTGATGGGTCATTGTCCTGCTCCCACACTAGGTTCACATTCGAGTGCCACATGTCCGGTATATTGAGCGGGGCGGGAGTAACATCTGCCCTTGATGGCCCAGTAACCTCGCCCTCTCGGTCACACTGCGTTCCGACCCCCTTCGACTGACGTTTTTCACCGTTATAACAGGCTCCCACCAGCCCCCAGCCTTGTCTCATTAACGCTCCCTCCCATTTCCGCAGCCTTCTCTCTTTGTTTGTTTTTTTCGGCCGGAACAGGGAAGAGAACATTTCCGCTTGAAAGGGAAAAACATTACCAATCATTTCCCCTTCTACTTTTTCTGCCACATTTGCGTGTATGGCCGGGACTGCCCTTAATTTCAATAAATCTTTATAGTTGGGCCAGTCCCGACCCAGAATAATGGGATGTGGTAACCTTTCCGCTACCCCAACTACCAGGGAACGTTTCATCGGACCGACCGATAAATATGCTTTTACTGTGGGGTATGTTGCCGTGTCTCCATGGATACAGGAGATCGCCACCTGACCTTGTGGCTGCCACACCATACCGCCTAAGAGAGATGCTCTAATTAAGGTCTGACCACACCCTGTGTCCACTAATGCATGGGTTTTCACATTTCCAAAAATCACCTTAACAATACAAGGCCCCTCCCGACCATTTTTCCCTCGCTTACCCGCTTCAGATGCCAGATTACAGACGGCCACGTCACACTCCATCGCAGATGGGCATGACCTAGCCTGATGTCCCGGCTGGCGGCACCTAAAACAGGTAGGGGGAAAGGAGGGCACAGTATTAAATGGTCTGTCCCGCTGCTGGTATGGCAACGGGGCAGGGGCAGCACCTCTACCCCAGCTGGGGGCCAACCTTGGTCTCCATGAAGAGGAGGCAAGGTCGCCCATTGGGGTTGGTGCTCTTGGAGGTCGTTGAACCGGTCCTGGTGGTGGGGCTGATGGAGCAGAGAGAGGAGGTGGGGCTCGGCCGCTCCGTTGAGGTGGGGTGAGTAGCCCGGTCTGGGCGGATACCAGGGAGTCCTCGAAGTCCTCAGCGAGCTTGACTGCCTGTTCCAGGGTGTCGGGGTTGTGGCGCCGTATCCATCCTTGGGTCTCGGCGCCGACCACATGACAAAACTGCTCAATGACGATGGCCTCCCCCATCTGGGCAGTTGTTTTTAGCGCCGGGGTGAGCCAGTGTATCATGTGGTCACAGAGCTTCTGCGCGACCACCCTGGGGCGTACGTTCGGGGACCTCCTGTACTCCCTGAACCTCACTCGGTGCGTTTCCTCCGTAATGTTAAGACGGCGGAGAATAGCCAGCTTTACCAGGTCATATTGAGCGGCGTCGTCATCCCCCATCGCCTGGTAGGCTGCCTGCGCTTCCCCAATCAGGCAGGGTCCCAGCTGGCTTGCCCAGAACTGTCGGGGCCATGACGCGGTGGTAGCCAGCCGCTCAAATGCCACCAGGTATGCCTCTGGATCATCATCCGCCGTCATTTTCTGCGTCCGTGCTTTGGGCGCTCTGGAGCTGCATTCTGCTGATGCTGTGGGAGGTATTGCCAGCCCGACCCTCTCGATCAGCGCAGTGTACCTCTCCTCTCTCCGTCTTTCCTCCACCTCCCGTCTGCTGTCCAGCTGCTCCAGCAGCGCCGACAGTGTTGCGTAGTCCATCCCTCTTCTGACACCACGTGTGGCAAAGTGGTAATGACGTGCAGGTGAGTGCAGTGCAGAAGAATCACACAGACAAACGTTGGTACAGGTGCAAGGGTGTTTATTTAAATTAATAAATGTCCAGAGCCTCAAGGCAAAATCTGTAACTAATAATAATGCTGGAAGTGATACAGCGGCGTGTATCACTTCTCGTTATAATCCTACGGGTTTGACCCGCAACCCCAAAGTCCCGTTCCGACACCCACACTAAACACAAACACAAAGACAGTGCGTGATTTAAGTGCTAAAAGGTGCAAAACAAAAGACAGTTCCAGTAGTGAAAAGGTGAGTGGTGAAGTCCGGGTTTGTCGCTGGCCTGCGGCTGCAGCTCCGGATCGTGCTCAGTAATCTTTAGTGAGACAACAACACACAAGACACACAGTGTTAGAACACAGACACAAAACACTCACGGTCGATCTCACAAACGGGCTCCTTCTTGGTCATATAATTTAACCATATGCAAAGGAACAGATCACTCAAGCCATGCCCCCTATTTATACCCTTGCCCATGACCCCGAGGTTAACGAGCGCATCCGCTCCTCCAGTCCTCGGATGCCACGCCGCTTACCGTCTGGGTCACTGAGCTCGGGTGCCATAGCTCCGCCCCCTTCCGAACTGACCGACTTCCATCTACCCTACGGAATAAATTGTCGTGCCATTTCATTAAGGGTACTCTGTTCCTCGTACACCGTGCTCTCACAGGTCGAAAGGGAGATCTAACACTAAGACTCATTCGATCTCTGTCACAAGCACTTACTATGAAAAAATGTTTTTGTGGTGTTTTTAAGTAATATTAAATCAGCTTTTATAAAGAGGGCGACTCAAGATAAATATTGTTTCTTAAGCTTATTACAAAATACAAATAAAAAGTTGTTTAAATCCATAACCAGTCAGAGTAACAATCAAGAGAAAAACTATGCAGACAATAACAGCAGTGTGTTTCTAAAATGCAGATGTAAAAGACAAAATGTCCCTTTTTCATCCCTATCCAATAATTTTGTTTATATTACAAAGTAGTTTCATGCAATGCAACATATATAAATGGTTCCATTGCTCCCTGCATCCTCTTTAAAAAAAGAAAGGGAAAAAAAATAATAATCTGCAGAGGTCCTATGTATTGTAGCAGCAAAACAGGGTTTCAGCTGTTCAGAGGGCAGACCAGCAAACACTGTCGTTTACATGAGGATCATCTAAAACATGACAAGACTTTGATTTGGAAAGAGAAGTATTTTTTTGACTTGGGTGCAAAAAGAAAAATGTAATAACTTTTAAACAGCAAAACTGTAAATAGTTCTGATGTTGACAGCTACCCACAGAGACATTGGTACATTCCTTTCGTGCCTCCAGTTGAAAGGGAGCTACACTTGTGCTTTCGCAGAGATGTACCAGTTTTGTGGCTGTCGTACACAAAAGCATAATGACAGCAACGAAACATTATTATTTTCATTCGCTATGATTCCATAAGAATTCCACACTTGCGATTTACCTCTTGCACTATTATCCACTACATGATATAAACCCTGCGCTATCTTTTGTTTCACCTCGTCCACAGACATTTTTTATATCACCAAGCAGACATGATAAAAAGATCTTGTATCAAACAAGCGGCAATACAAACCTAGAACACTGTTTAGTCATCTGATCGCCTCCTGCTTTAGTGCAGGAAATACTGGTATATTTACCTTCTAATACAGTGCCTTGCGAAAGTATTCGGCCCCCTTGAACTTTGCGACCTTTTGCCACATTTCAGGCTTCAAACATAAAGATATGAAACTGTAATTTTTTGTGAAGAATCAACAACAAGTGGGACACAATCATGAAGTGGAACGAAATTTATTGGATATTTCAAACTTTTTTAACAAATAAAAAACTGAAAAATTGGGCGTGCAAAATTATTCAGCCCCCTTAAGTTAATACTTTGTAGCGCCACCTTTTGCTGCGATTACAGCTGTAAGTCGCTTGGGGTATGTCTCTATCAGTTTTGCACATCGAGAGACTGAAATTTTTGCCCATTCCTCCTTGCAAAACAGCTCGAGCTCAGTGAGGTTGGATGGAGAGAATTTGTGAACAGCAGTTTTCAGTTCTTTCCACAGATTCTCGATTGGATTCAGGTCTGGACTTTGACTTGGCCATTCTAACACCTGGATATGTTTATTTGTGAACCATTCCATTGTAGATTTTGCTTTATGTTTTGGATCATTGTCTTGTTGGACGACAAATCTCCGTCCCAGTCTCAGGTCTTTTGCAGACTCCATCAGGTTTTCTTCCAGAATGGTCCTGTATTTGGCTCCATCCATCTTCCCATCAATTTTAACCATCTTCCCTGTCCCTGCTGAAGAAAAGCAGGCCCAAACCATGATGCTGCCACCACCATGTTTGACAGTGGGGATGGTGTGTTCAGGGTGATGAGCTGTGTTGCTTTTACGCCAAACATAACGTTTTGCATTGTTGCCAAAAAGTTCGATTTTGGTTTCATCTGACCAGAGCACCTTCTTCCACATGTTTGGTGTGTCTCCCAGGTGGCTTGTGGCAAACTGTAAACGACACTTTTTATGGATATCTTTAAGAAATGGCTTTCTTCTTGCCACTCTTCCTAAAGGCCAGATTTGTGCAGTATACGACTGATTGTTGTCCTATGGACAGAGTCTCCCACCTCAGCTGTAGATCTCTGCAGTTCATCCAGAGTGATCATGGGCCTCTTGGCTGCATCTCTGATCAGTCTTCTCCTTGTATGAGCTGAAAGTTTAGAGGGACGGCCAGGTCTTGGTAGATTTGCAGTGGTCTGATACTCCTTCCATTTCAATATTATCGCTTGCACAGTGCTCCTTGGGATGTTTAAAGCTTGGGAAATCTTTTTGTATCCAAATCCGGCTTTAAACTTCTCCACAACAGTATCTCGGACCTGCCTGGTGTGTTCCTTGTTCTTCATGATGCTCTCTGCACTTTAAACGGACCTCTGAGACTATCACAGTGCAGGTGCATTTATACGGAGACTTGATTACACACAGGTGGATTCTATTTATCATCATTAGTCATTTAGGTCAACATTGGATCATTCAGAGATCCTCACTGAACTTCTGGAGAGAGTTTGCTGCACTGAAAGTAAAGGGGCTGAATAATTTTGCACGCCCAATTTTTCAGTTTTTTATTTGTTAAAAAAGTTTGAAATATCCAATAAATTTCGTTCCACTTCATGATTGTGTCCCACTTGTTGTTGATTCTTCACAAAAAATTACAGTTTCATATCTTTATGTTTGAAGCCTGAAATGTGGCAAAAGGTCGCAAAGTTCAAGGGGGCCGAATACTTTCGCAAGGCACTGTACATTATTTGGGAAAGGGTTACAGACGAGTTTGCTCAACGGACAGAAAACATTTTTGGTGATTCC
The DNA here is from genome assembly GCF_902713425.1 of Acipenser ruthenus. NCBI lineage: Eukaryota > Metazoa > Chordata > Actinopteri > Acipenseriformes > Acipenseridae > Acipenser > Acipenser ruthenus. Next base: position 95,466,926 of record NC_081190.1, on the reverse strand, counting down.
AATTCAGACCCAAGCTGACCTGAAAATGTTTTTTTTTTGAGCCGCACCCGAACAGCAAACCACGAAAAAGTTCACATTCTGATCCGAACCCGACCCGATGCAGGACTTTAAACAGGGACTTCTAAATGTGTTTTTCAAGATGTATTTATGGCATAATGCAAGGCAATCACAGAGTGTAGATGATCTGGGGAAAGAAAATAGGGGAACTATATATATATATATATATATATATATATATATATATACACCAGCACCGTACATTTGGCTTTTAGTCTTGCACAAACTTTTGTTTAAATGGCACTGCAAGCTAAATCACTAGTTCTCCCACTGGAGGCTTTTTTGAACAATTTGATCTCAGCTTAGGTCACAGGTGAAATTAAACGACAACCGCTACACAATTTAGGAATCATTCAGCATGATTTGGTACAATCTGTACGTTCTGCTTGAGAGAAACACACAACTAGGAGGCATCTTTGTGCTTACATAGCAACTATCTAAAAATAAATCCCTGAGTATAAATAATAATAATAATAATAATAATAATAATAATAATAATAATAATAATAATAATAATAATAATAATAATAATAAAAGGTAACAAACAATAAAAAAAAAATAGTAATAGAAAAAAAGAAAAAATGCTGTATTTTTAAATTGATTTGTCAATATTGATTAGTTTCATAAACAACTGTGGGGTTTATTCAATTTATCCAAACTGCCATTGTTTAAATATTAAAATAGGAACAAACATGGCACTTAACTTACTTTTAAAGACACAAATACACTACAGAAACTCACGCAAACTGTTGGTTTGCACACAGTCCCATTCTTTTAATGTTGGTTTAAATGAAGGCCACCGTTTAGGTCAAATGAATAGGCTCCAGTTTGTTTTGTGATGTATTTAAAATATTCTATATCATGTCCACACATCTGTGTCTTTTGATAAATAAATAAATAATAAAATAAGATAATAATATAATAAGATAAACAATAAATAAATAAATAAATAAATAAATAAATAAATAAATGCATAATCCATTAAATACACTGGAAAGTGCATAATACATGATAGTAACATAATACATGAAAAAGTAGCAGCAACACAGCAGCTAATAGCAGATATCAGGCTTGAAGAGCATGGAAAGCAAGAGAGAACAGGTGGGTCTTGAGAGTTGATTTAAAGCGAGCGACGGTGGGAGCATCACGCACCAAAGCTGGGAGAGAGTTCCAAAGAGTCAGAGCTGTGAAGCTAAACGAGCGTTCTCCAAGTGTGGTGTACTTTTGCTTGGGGATAGCAAGCAGGCCCGAGTTGGAGGACCTCAGCTTGCAGGCACGGACATAGCGGGTCAGCAAGTTGAGGAGGTACTCGGGACCTGTGTGGTGAAGGGCATTGTAGGTGAGCAGGAGAGTTTTGAAAATAATCCTGAACTTTACAGGTAGCCAGTGCAGCTGGGCAAGACAGGGGGTAAAGTGATCATGTTTTTTACATCTGGTAAGGATCCTGGCAGCGGCATTCTGAACTAGCACAAGTCGGTTTATGGTGCATGCCGGGAGACCACCATATAGAGAGTTGCAGTAGTCGAGTCGAGAGGAGACAAATGCATGACAAAGTATCTCCGCATCTGGGAGGGAAAGGTAGGGACGGACTCTGGAGATGTTTTGAAGATGGTAGCAGGAAGATTTGACCATGGAGGAGATGTGGGCATCAAAGGAGAGGTTGCTGTCAAGAAGTACACCAAGGCTTCGTACTCTGGGGGAAGGCAGCAGCAGACAGTTTCCGAGGTTCAGGGCAGCTATATTTAGATTCTTAAGTTGAGTTTTAGATCCTACTAGAAGGAGTTCAGATTTGCTAGTGTTCAGCTGAAGAAAATTGCATCAACAGTGAAATGTCTGATAAATACTGAGTTTACAAATGTTCCAAAGTAAGGACAAACCATACAGTATATTTCTTTAATCAATGTTTGACTTTCTTTTGAATCAGGTGAATCAATGCGGGTGGCCTCTTCTGAGTTTGCTGATGACCCCTGCTCCTCTGTGAAGCGTGGTACAATGGTGCGAACTGCCCGGGCCCTGCTTTCTGCTGTCACTCGCCTGCTTATTCTGGCAGACATGGCTGACGTCATAAGACTACTTGCTCACCTTAAAATTGTAAGTGTTTTTCTCCTTCTGTTTTACCTTTTATTGTGACTTTTCTTAAGTGATGTGGCTTTCTTCAAGGAGTAGTGCCCACTGTGGTTTTTAAAAGTAGCTGTTACCTTATAAGATTCACATATTAGTATTTAGTATTTTTTTTACATTTTTGCTTTGCTTCCCTCAAGCTATAGCAGAGATTTCTGGTCACGTCACTTTTGCTATAGGTCTTTTAGTTCTTAGAGTGACTGTATGGCAAGAAGACTGGCATGTGAAACTACCTTGCAAACAAGGTGTAGTTTCTGATGAAGTTGAGCTCACAGAAGGGAAATACATAAAATAATATATATTAAAATAAAACTAATCATGACTTTGGAACACTATTCTTTATGGCAATTTTGTCTTACATGTGTACAGTATTTACCGGACATTTCACTATTGATGCAATATAAAGCCAAATAGTAAACATCAATCCTAGCCCACTTTGCTCTCAGCACAGCTCAGTAATCATGGCCCATGCACTGGTCCTCACATGTGTGGACATTCAAATGAAGACACCTCTGGGGAATGCTTAAAGCAATTGAGTGATGGTCCAGGAATAAGCAAGATGTCAACCAAACCAAAAAATTACATAAAAACACAACACTGCATGCAGGGCAATAAACATGCAGGGCACTGTCCATGCAATCATTTATAACAGCTGTTTTTAGTTTTCAGGCATTGAATTGTAAACATGAATTAACATTTTGGTGGGCTTCTTTGATAGAGCCTCAAAACAATTAATTTGTGGATTGCTTCTTAGGTTCACATGTTTTTTGATTGTTTGGGATACCAAAAATAGAAACGGGTCAATATGATATAAATTATTTTTTTTATTTTAAAGAGGTGCTAGTATTGCATTTCTCCTTTAAAGAGATTATAGTTTTTAAACCTGCAGGGCCATGGCTTCTTGTAATGAAATGCTGTGGAAAATGACTTCAAACAGAAATCAGTTTATGTGTTTTATAAACCACATTAAATATAGAGCAGGTGAATTACTTTGTCCTCAGGCAAACTGAGAAGTCATGAAACTGTGGTTTCATAGTTAGTGCTAACAGTGCACACGGTGGTATGGTTTTGAAAGAGTATTTTTCAATGCCCTGTATGCACTGTGATATATATATATATATATATATATATATATATATATATATATATATATATATATATAATATATATGTAGGTTTTATATTTACAGGAATCGAAATTAACACCCACCAACCTGCCAAACATGGGTTAATTTGGTCTGTGGCGGGTAAATTTCACACACTTATACACCACAGTGGCAGGTACGTTTTTGTACACTTAACACTTTGAATGTAAGCGGTGCGAATTTGTGACAGACTGCTATACCTTTAAACAGAAGCTGTTAGCTAAAACAACAAGAAACTTGAAAAAATTATGTCGCCACAATAGAACCACGACTTCTGCTTTCGATTGGTCTATTATTTTATATATGCTGCCATTTAAGTTTTTATTTTAGCAACCAAACAAAACAGAGAAGGAGGCGGTGCTTTCGCTGTGAAGTGATTATTATTATTATTATTATTTATTTCTTAGCAGACGCCCTTATCCAGGGCGACTTACAATCGTAAGCAAAAACATTTCAAGCGTTACAATACAAGTAATACATAGAACTAGTTTTCCGTACAGTCCGTCAGCATCTCTCTCATTTAAGAACTGAGGTTAGTTTACAGTTAGTAATACACTGCTGTTGGTCTTCTATTTGCCGACCAAGATAGTGAGCCTGAAAAGTTGTGATCCTTAGGACAGTTTAGCTGGCGAGATAGGAAGAGACGAGGTAGGAAAGAGGAAAAAACAGCAGCAAAAAAAAAAAAAAAGCTAACAAAAAAACGGTATTGTATATAAGTGTAATCATATTTGTTCTGTCTGTCGGTGAATCGTGTAAGAAGCCAGCTCACACCCTCGGAGACAGCCTCCTATTTGGGAGTGCATCTGGATTCCAAGTCCATGCTGTCCACTCTGTCGAAGGACAGCGTGCAGAGAATAGACGCTTGCATGAAGCTTTTTCAGCTCAGCTAAAAGCTTACAGTAGTGACGTTTAAGAGGCTTCTGGGCTTGATGGCAGCAGCTTTCTAGACCCTTCCTTTGCTTCTTCTGCATATGCATGCTCTCCAAGCCTGGTTCAACAGCAGGGTTTTTCAGCCCGCATTGAGCCCAGACTGCCTATTAACTGTGTCTCGGCACTGTCCGCAGGCGCTATCCTGGTGGACGCAGCCTGCTCACCTGCGCTTAGGTGTAGCAGTGGGCAGCGTTATCACCACGAATGCGGCCAGCCTCGGCTGGGGTGTCGTGTGGAACGGCAGAGGAGCTCAAGGAGTATGGGAACCCCTGTGGCAGGGTCACCATATAAGTGTGGCAGCAGTGTGGAGTAGTGGTTAGGGCTCTGGACTCCTGACCAGAGGGTTGTGGGTTCAATCCCCAGTGGGGGACACTGCTGTTGTACCCTTGAGCAAGGTACTTTACCTAGATTGCTCCAGTAAAAACCCAACTGTATAAATGGGTAATTGTATGTAAAAAATAATGTGTAAAAAAATAATGTGATATCTTGTAACAATTGTAAGTCGCCCTGGATAAGGGCGTCTGCTAAGAAATAAATAATAATAATAATAATAAATTACATCTGCCTGGGGTGATGTATTGGGTGGTGGACCTCCTTTCAAGGGGAGTCCCCAGTGCCTCAGAATGGAGGATTCACACGGAGGTGCTGAACCTCATTTGGCAACGGTTTGGGAGAGCACAGGTGGACCTGTTGGCCTCCCAAGAATCAACCCATTGTCCCATCTGGTCTCCATAACAGGAACTTGGGACCCGCTGGCAATAGAGGCAGCAGATCAGGCAGGACCGGGCCAGGGTTCAACTAGTAACCCCTTATTGGCCGAGGAGATTGTGGTTTTCAACCCTGATACATCTCCAGAGCAGCCAGTCATGGAGCTTGCTGAAACGCCACAACCTGCTCAGGCAGGCTTGGGGGACATTGTGGCATCCCGACCCATTTAGCTGTCTGCGGTTATCTAATAGGGTCATAGAGACCCTACAGAATGCCAGAGCAGCGCCCATGCATGCCCAGTATGGGTACAAGTGGGGCGATTTTCAAATGTGGTGCCTGCCCAAAGATTTTGACCCCACGACTTGTCCCATGGCAGTTATACTGCAATTTTTACACCTCTTTGGTGAGGGGAAATCCCCCTCTACATTAAAGGTCTATTTGGCAGCCATTTTGGCTTGCCATACTAAGATTGATTCAGTCTCCCTAGGAGCTAATTTCCTGGCGGGGCAATTTTTAAAGGTTGCTCTGCGTCTCAGGGCGCCTATGAAGGACATTGTATCTCGTTGGAGGCTTAATGTGGTCCTTTGAGCCCTTGCATTCAGCAGAGCTGAAATATTTGTCTATGAAGGCTGCTTTTTTGCTTGCAATAACAAAATGCAAGCATTTTCGATTGCAAAAGCCTGCTTAATTTTTGCAGAGGCCAGGGCGAAAATTATGCTTTGCACTAATCCTGCTTTTTTTCTGAAAAACATCTCGGCATTCCACATTAACCAGATGGTGGAGCTTGAGGCTTTTCATCCATCTCCTTTCCAGTCTGACAAGGAGCGGCAGCTCCATACGCTTTGTCCAGTGCAGGCTTTAGCGTATTATGTGGACAGAACTCAGAGTTGAAGGCAGTCTTTTATGGGGCTAAGAGGCTGTGAAAATGGATCACAGACAGTCAAGACTGCCTATGAGCGAGCCAACTTGCCCCCTCGAGAAAAGCTCACTGCCTATTCCACAGTGTGGTGTGGGCTACTCCCCATACTTTTACGTGGTTCTATCGGCTGACTGTCTTGGGTACACAAACCCCTGGTTTTGGAATGAGTGTGTTAAGGGCGGCCTCAGGGTCAACCCTTACAGCACAAACATAGAGGTGAGTTCTCCCTCAATTCTTTAGCCCCATCTACTTGTACTGGGGTTCCTAATGGTAATGCCCAAGGTAGCCTTAGCTTAGCCTTGTGGCATTCTGGCTGGTCTGCAATATTGCCTTGCGACAGCTTTGGTATTCATACCCATTAGGTAATGGTTACATTTTGTAGTATCAGAATGGGTCATAATATCATTCTGTTTATGAAATTAACAGAATTGTAATATACAGAGGGGGGTCCTAAGCCATTCTCTGTGTCTACTTGGTTTCTTGTCACAAACTCCTACACTGACAAAGAATGATTTTAAAAAGTGTCGTAAACTAAATACTGGACAAGTGGTTTATCTTCCCCAGCGCGGAATAAATCCTGTGGAGCCGGCAGTGTCTTTCAAAAGGTAAAATCAGACAGTTTTGAATGCCTTGACACTACTGAGAGAGGACAGGACACTGTTTTACCCCCAGCCGACAGGGGGTAAAACAGTGGACCAATTAGGAACACTGGGACGTCTTGGAACGAGAACAACCAATGGGAAACACCCCACGTGGACTCAGGCTCAGCCCAAAATAAACAAACTATCCAATCACAGGGGTGAAGAGAGAATTACAAAAACACAGGCAGAACTTTCAAACAGCGCTCTTGACACTAAACCCAAGGCTCTTGGCACACAAACAAGTCTCTGAACTTTGACAATCTGAAGACCCAGCCTGCGACCAGCCTGAACAGAGATACCATTTTCAGAAACTCTGATAGAAAATAACTACTCTAGTGTGTGCCTTGGTGTGGGAGTCTGCAGCGTAAAATCCTAAAAGTACGTGTAATCAAACCTTAGCCCCGATTGATCACCAGAGAAAGAGTTGGATGAATATTTGAAGTCGACAGAGATTGAAATATAGTCAATCTATTGAGCTAGCAGTGCTGGAGTTTGCGGTGGAATATCCCTGACATAACCGGATGAAGAGTGCACATATTGGTGGAGGATTTTCTGTTTCAGTGGAATACCTAAATAGTTAATGACTCTTGTTTTTGCAAAGACATTTGTTTCGTACCCTGAAGTGGAGACAAAACACAAGGAAGGCAGACCCCGAAACCTGGACCTGTCCTTGCCAGCAGGAGAGACCTCGAGCACCTGTATTGTTGTAGACACGGATCCACTGGAGGAGGCAGCAAGGAGCCTGTTAAGTATTCAACATGTAGTTTAATCCTCTTATGAACTCGAGAATAAGCAAACCTTAAAGTAAAATTAGCGTTTTGTTTTAGGTAGAATGTAAGAAAAGTATTATTGCTTTCAATTCATGCTTTGAGTTAATGAACACTATAGTAATTGTTTGTTGTATGTGATTTATACAAATTGATGTGGGTTTAACAAGGCAATTATCATTCTGCGTTTGCTAGAACCCAAATTTAGCTGTCTTGATAATAGATAATTCTCGATAGGTTGTCTGGACGCAAACAGTGTCTTTATCTCGCAAGAGTGAGAATTGCCTTCTGAACCTAAACATATATATTACACTGATTTAACGATGCTTTGATTATCAAATATTGACAAAAGTAAATATTTGTGTTACTAACAAAACCCCTGTTAAGACTAACCTTCATCTTAAATAACTGTCAGGAATGTGGTTGTAACCTTTAAGGGAATCTCCCATAGATTGCATTGGATTGCTAATCAACTATCAGGAGTGGGGTGGTGTTGTTCATATTTTCTTTTCTGTACTACTTAGTTTAGTTAATTTTTCCTTTCTGTATTACTTTAGTTTAGTTGTTGCGTCTTTATTATTTTTCCTTTATTTAGTTTTATTTCTAATAAAACTGTTCCTTTGTATTCACTAGAAGTGTTGTCCAGTCTGATTATTTCAACAGAGGTGGGTTCTATATGATTTTGAATTCAAATAAGGTATTATATGATGACAACTTAAACTAGTCCAAATAAAAAATACCTTGCACATTACAATTTCGTACTTGACAGGGAACGTTAGGTTATTGTCATAACCCTGGAATAGAAATGTAACCATTAACCTTCAAGGTCGCTGCGTTATTATTGCAGCAGTCTTGGAGGAAAAATGATGACCATGTTTGTGTCAGCAGTCCTTTTATGCCCTAGTAGGCGGGCGTGACTGTGTCACAGGCACTGTGTGCAGCTTTGGCATATCTATTCAGGTTTTCATGGTCTTTAAGGATAAATACCCATTAGGTAATGGTTACATTTCTGTTTCAGGTAACCAGGGTTATGATAATAACCTAACATTCTGTAACATTCCAAAAAAATATAAAAACTTGGTACAAAATAGCTGTGGGGATACTCGTTACTGGGAATAGCACATTATTTGGAGGTGAAATCTATTGAGAGCTTTCTTTTCCTCTGTGTGTTTAACCAAAATAGGTGGAAGAAGCCCTTGAGGCTGTTAAGAATGCCACCAACGAGCAGGACTTGGCCAACCGCTTCAAGGAGTTTGGAAAGGAAATGGTGAAACTGAACTACGTAGCCGCCAGAAGACAACAGGTGAGGTTTGACATACAGTCTCTCTCATGACCTCTGTTAGCCCATTCTAGTGGGACAATTCATTCATGCCCCGTTTTTTCCACTAGCCACGTCTAGGTGCACCTCTGCTGGACCGTCCAGCTGAGGTGTACCTAAAAATGTCTGCCTGCGTTTCCACTGCATTTTCTCAGGTACAACTAACCTAGGAAGTATTTGCGCAACGCCAGGCATCCCAATATGTTGCCCATTAGCTCAAAGTATTTTTATTATTATTATTATTATTTATTTCTTAGCAGACGCCCTTATCCAGGGCGACTTACAATCGTAAGCAAAAACATTTCAAGCGTTACAATACAAGTAATACAATAAGAGCAAGAAATACAATAACTTTTGTTCAAATAAAGTACAAGTTTGACAAACCACAATTCAATAATACAGCAGGTAATAGTGATAGTTACATCAGGATATGATTAAATGGTGATAGTTACATCAGGATGTGATTAAATACAAAGTACTACAGGTTAAAAACTTGGCAGATTACAGTATTCTGAAGTACAGGATTAAATGCAGTAAAATAGGGGCTGATAAGAGCAAAATAGAGCACATTTACATGAAGGGTGATAGTGTCCCAGGATACAAACAGAGGAGTTCTACAGGTGCTCTTTGAAGAGGTGAGTCTTAAGGAGGCGCCGGAATGTGGTCAGGGACTGGGCAGTCCTGACATCTGTAGGAAGGTCATTCCACCACTGCGGAGCAAGGGTGGAGAAGGAGCGGGCTTTGGAGGCAGGGGAGCGTAGCGGTGGTAGAGCTAGTCTTCTAGTGCAGGCGGAGCGGAGAGGTCGAGTGGGGGTGTAGGGAGAGATGAGGGTCTGGAGGTAGCTGGGTGCAGACTGGTCAAGGCATCTGTAGGCTAGTACAAGAGTCTTGAACTGGATGCGAGCGGTGATCGGGAGCCAGTGGAGCGAGCGGAGTAGTGGAGTAGCGTGGGCGAAGCGAGGCAGAGAGAACACTAGGTGGGCAGCAGAGTTCTGGATGAGCTGGAGCGGACGGGTGGCGGACGCAGGGAGGCCAGCCAGGAGGGAGTTGCAGTAGTCTAGGCGGGAGAGTACCAGGGCCTGGACCAGGAGCTGGGTAGCATAGTTGGTGAGGAAGGGTCGGATTCTTCGGATGTTGCTCAGGAAGAATCGGCAAGTGCGTGCCAGAGTGGAAATGTGCTGGGAATAAGAGAGGCAGGGGTCCAGGGTGACTCCAAGGTTCTTAGCTGAGGAAGAGGGAGAGAGTGTGGTAGATTCCAGAGGAACAGAGATGGAGAGATCAGAGGAGGGGGAGGAGGAGGGAAAGAAAAGGAGGTCAGATTTAGAGAGGTTGAGTTTGAGGTGATGCGAGTGCATCCAGGAGGAAATAGCAGACAGACAGGTAGAGATACGGGAGGAGATGGTGGAGTCAGAGGTGGGGAAGGAGAGGAAAATCTGAGCATCATCAGCATAGAAATGGTATGAGAAACCATAGGATGCGATGAGGGGGCCCAGGGAGCGGGTGTAGAGAGAGAACAGGAGAGGACCCAAGACTGACCCTTGGGGGACTCCAGTTAAGAGAGGGTGAGGTGTGGAGGTTGCTCCACGCCAGGTTACCTGGTAAGTGCGGTTGGAGAGGTAGGAGGAGAACCAGGCCAGAGCAGTGCCAGAGATCCCCAGGTCAGCAAGAGATGATAGTAGAATAGAGTGATCAACAGTGTCAAAGGCAGCAGAGAGGTCGAGGAGAATTAGGACAGAGGAGAGAGAGGCAGCTCGGGCACATTTAAGTGAGTTGGTGACAGACAGGAGGGCGGTTTCAGTAGAGTGAGCAGAGCGGAAGCCAGATTGGAGAGGGCCAAGCAGAGAGTGGTTGGACAGGAAAGCAGAGAGCTGGCGGTGTACAGTCCGCTCGAGGGTTTTGGAGAGGAAGGGTAGGAGGGAGACAGGACGGCAGCTCTGGAGGGAGGTGGGGTCGAGGGTAGGTTTTTTGAGGAGGGGAGTGATCGAGGCTTTTTTGAAGGCAGAGGGGAAGATACCAGAAAGTAGAGAGGTGTTGAGGAGGGAGGAGATGAAGGGGAGTAGAAAGTTTTTCTGCTGTTGCCACTTTTGTTGTTGGTGTCCTTGACTTTTTTTTATTTTGTCACGACACTGGATTGCCGTCCTTTCAATTTGTCTGCAATTTTGTCAAAAACTTTAAGATTTCGCACTGCACCTAATAACTGCTCCTGAATAGGACTTTCTGACCAAATATTCAAAAGTGCTTTAATTTCCTCCGCATCCCAAGGTAAAGAAATATTTTATTTTCTCACAGCTCTTAACTCGCTAGTGACCGCCTTTGTTTTAGTGAAATCCAAAAACACACTGACATTGCGTAACATGCTACGTAATGATACTTCTGTCTGGACCAGTTGGGACTTGTCAGGTATGAGATATGAAACTGTACCTTCTCAGACCGGTTTGGAACATGCTGAGGTGCCCTGGACTCAGACGGACTCACTGAGGTGCACCTAAAAGTGGCTAGTGGAAACAAGGCATCAGATAGCTGTTTTAGAGGCTACGTGAAATGGCTTGCACTCAGAGGGAACTTTGGTCCAAGTAGAAAAAAAAGATGTTATTCTTTCCTTTTTGAGAAGCTCTAAGTATAGCAGATATATAACCCCACCGTACGATAAGATGACCTAATTTTAGCCAATTCTGAAATCATTATGGACAGCAGTGTGAAGTAGTGGTTAGGGCTCTGGACTCTTGACCAGAGGGTCGTTGATTCAGTCCAAGGTGTGGGACACTGCTGCTGTACCCTTGAGCAAGGTACTTTACCTAGATTGCTCCAGTAAAAACCCAACTGTATAAATGGGTAATTTTATGTAAAAATAATGTGATATCTTGTAACAATTGTAAGTCGCCTTGGATAAAGGCATTTGCTAAGAAATAAATAATAATAATAATTATGTAAATGTCATACAGTGCTAAGGTTGTCAGGATGTAGTTGCACTGTATCACCACTAGGATAGAGTAGGGTATGGAGAATGAAGAGAACAGACTCTTTGGGTACAGTTCAAATAGGTATCTGTCACATTTATTTATCCAACAGGTTTACAGAGGTACAGTTCTCAGTACACAGCACACTCGAATCCACAGAATAGGCAACAATGTATTTAACAATAAACAACACTCTGTGTTGTTTAAAACCAAACCTAGCTCCCTTGGAACATTAAACTAGACTTTACCGGGGGACTCTCGTCTTCCTATCTTCCCTATCTTATAATTTGATAGGGAAAATGACCAGACCTTCTAGAATTAATCCTAGCTTGAATTTGAGGATAGTTCGTCAGAAATTAAAAAGTATCTTTTAGGCCTATATGTGCTGTAGCAGTGTATACAGAAGTCTGTCATGACTGCTCTGTAGATTAAATACTCTCTAAGCCTTTAAAATAATAATAATAATAATAATAATAATAATAATAATAATAATAATAATAATAATAATAATAATACAGTATACTCAATCTTATTAATGTATTAATCTGTGAAGCTACTCTAATAGAGCTGTGCACCTACCTGCACTCAAGTGTAACAGATTAATTGACCCGTATGACTAATATCTAATCACAATGAGAAATACCTCTTTTTAAAGAAAAAAATATCATTACCTGGGTTGTATCATTTATAACAAAAAATAAAGTGTATTTTATTTAATTTGTTTAACTTATCTTGAAATGTCACAGTGTCTCACTGGGTAATTATACTATCATTAAAACCATTCCCCTTTTAAGGTTTGCACATTTGATTAAAATTATAATGCTGTTACACTGTCAAACCCCGCACCTTTCTCTGCACCTTTAACCAAGACAGTATTTGTTTCTTTTTTCCAGGAGTTGAAGGATCCTCAATGCAGGGATGAGATGGCAGCAGCACGAGGGGCCCTGAAAAAGAATGCCACCATGCTGTACACTGCATCTCAGGCTTTCCTTCGCCACCCTGATGTAGCCGCCACCAGGGCCAACCGGGACTATGTATTTAAGCAGGTGCAGGAGGCCATCGCTGGCATCTCCAACGCTGCCCAGGCCTCCTCCCCCACGGATGAGAAGCATGGCCATGCAGGCATCGGTGAACTGGCAGCAGCTCTGAACGAGTTTGATGTAAGTGGGAATGTCTATTTGCTCACTCCTGTATTTATAGTCAATGAAGCAAAGTGGTGGTTCAGACAGTCAACTCACTTTTAATAAGTCAATCAAATCCAGCTTATTAAGTGTTGATAACCAGACAATCGAAATAGCAGTACCTTATCGCTGACAACATATATGATCGTCAGGGAAGGGATTCAAATCTTACCTGATCCATTACCTCCCTGCTACAAGTTAGTTTGCTTCCTCCTCCCCAGCCTCCTCCTGTTTTTTGGCTTTGTCTAAGGGGGAGGGCAGCTATCCTGTTCTCTTCCCATGGCTTTCCTACAGTCAGCCTCTCCACTTATCAGCAGAAAAATTTATGGGAAGGGGTTCCCTGAGGCGAGGCCAAAGATGTTTTATATGTTAAATGTGCTATCCAAGAACATATAATATGCATAAATGTGTTATCGTGTCTAATCTGTAATAAATATTTTATCTATCGTATGAGTACCTGACTGAACTTACATTCTGGAGTCTCGCTGTTTTGTTGTAGTTACTCCAGGGTTACACTAGCCCTGCACCCAGTTCTTGTTTGGCTGAAATGACTGTGGGCCAGGAATCTGAGCTGCTGCTCAATCTGATCTGAAATGATTAGTTATCACAGCATGAAGTGGTCTCATCTGAGTCTGTAGGTTAACTATTAGGAGTTGTTCATGCAAGTAAGGGGAAGAAACTTTTTTTTCAAATACCTAGTTCATTTAAAGTAATGCACCTATTTAAAAGAAGTTCTGAAACCCAGAAGATGGTGCAATGATGTTTCTAATCCTGTACTCACTTTAAAAATGAGGTCTGCCAGTGGCAAACTCATCATGCTCACTGAGGTTTACCTAAAATTACATGCAAATAGTTAGGTGGTTAGATTTGTCTTCTCTCCTTTCTTCTTCTTAGTATATAATATTTGCACATAGACTTTTTTTTTGGACAATGCTTATGCAGAGATGTTTGTGTTCTCTGTGAACATTTATCTTGAATTTACCCACCAATGTACCATGACCTAGTTTGGACTGCAATACTTATAGTAAGCTAGTTTCTTTTATATATTATATTATCTCTTTGATCCAAGAGGTGAAAAAAAAAATAACAGCAAAAGAATCTTAATAAAAGAACAAAAAAGTTTTCATGTAACATAATGAAAATTATTCAAGAGCATCTTTTATGTGGCATGAGTGTAATGAAAGAGAGACATCTAGAGGCCTAATCCAGTATTGCAGTCATATATTGTTTTTTGTGTGGTATGGGTTTTTTATGAGTTGTGCAGACATCTATTTTGTGTGTAACATCAGTGCTTTTTCAGCCTGTTTTAGGTTACGATGATTATCTTATCTGTGTTTCAATCGGTTGCATGTGTTGTAGCTCACTTTGTGATTGATTTATGTATGTATTATTCAAAAGCCCTTCTGTTGAAAACAACATGGAGAAAATAAAACAGTTAGGTATCTACTAACATACATTAATCAAAATTGTATTTCTGATTAATGAGAAAATAGTACACTTGTTGACAAAGTACTTAACATACATGTGTATCTCAGATTTCTTCACATTTCTAAACCCCTGTTTTCAAAACAGGAGAGAGCGAGAGAAAATGGTGCATGGAGTAGTGTGTGATATGAGAATTGAATGCACTCCCGAGGGGTTTATCAAAGCAACACGTGTAGTGGAGCTCGTCATGCTGTATTCAAATAGCATGACAGTCTGCGACTGTGCACTGTCATCAGCTCATACTGATTTAATTTTGTTTGCACCCCATAATGCACTGCGCACCAACCAAGGCAGGCAGGCTAGCCTTTTCAGTGGGTCCTAGTGCCACCCAAAGTACAGGCTTGTGGTATATAAATACATAAATAAATAATCAATGGCATATTTTCTCAAATGAATAAATTGATACCTGGGTAGAAAAATTGGACCGGGTCGTGTCGGGTATTTTAAAACCAGTTCTCTGGTGCTGACCTCTAATGTTACATTCATATAGTCTCGCAGCATGACCTACTGGGAAACCCACTGCATATATATATATCCAAGTACACATGCCCAGACATGAAATTTATCATTATTTTGTATTGAAGCAGGCACAACATACACACAAAGCAACATTATTTTTCTTATATGTCACAATTGCAGTACTTTTTAAAAATGGCATTCTTGTATCCAATTAATTTGCAGAAATGTTAATGCATCAATCATCTGTAGCAACAGGGTGGTTCTGCATGTGGAAACATGCACTTTCGTCCACTAGATGGTACTGTTTGCAAATGTTTAAATCTTCCATATTCCTATTTAAAATGTCATCTTAGTATGGGTTAGAAATACCAGATTTATATAAACTAATGTAATCTTTTTGTTGTTTAGATTCACTCTGTATAATTTTGTAGGCATAGGTGAAGAAAGACGGGCCACGCTCTTTACTTGGTACAGAAAGACGGGCCAATTTAAAACTGTACCACGTTCTTTCGATTAAGGTTAAGGTTAGGGTGATTTAAATCTTAAGCTCAGTATTCAAATTCTCTCAGCTGGCCCATCGCTGAAAAGCCTGGCCATCTTTCTACACTTGTGCCATTTTGTATTTCAGTCACTAAATTCTGGTGCCTTTTTTAACTCAGAAGTTTAAAGCACAGCTGTTATGACTGAAATAAAAAAAAATCATACAAAGTGAAACGCACCATGTTCCTTCATATCAGTGCTAAACAGCAAGCAGCTTCAAATTACATTTTAACAGTTTTAGTTTTACATCCTCTTCTCTTTTAATGGTATTTGCAAGTAGATCAGAAACTGCAGAAACAGTTTTGAAAAGATCACATCCTCATGGAAGTTGCCAGAATGTCTAGTTTCTCTTGGAATCCCTCATTAACACTCCAATAAATACATTGACGCTCCACTTTCTAAAATCAAAACAGCTTCACTGAGTGGCCATGGTATGCTGCTGGTAGTCATGGAGATAGTCTTTCTGACATTTACCAGAACAACGAGCTGGGCTTTTTAAAGCACTTTCTCAGGTCATACGAATTACTTGCAAATTTATACAAGGGCAGCAGTGTGGAGTAGTGGTTAGGGCTCTGGACTCTTGACCGGAGGGTTGTGGATTCAATCCCAGTTGGGGGGACACTGCTGCTGTACCCTTGAGCAAGGTACTTTACCTAGATTGCTCCAGTAAAAACCCAACTGTATAAATGGGTAATTGTATGTAATGTGTTATCTTGTAACAACTGTAAGTCGCCCTGGATAAGGTTGTCTGCTAAGAAATACATAATAATAAAAAATACAAGGAAAATGTCATGACAGAGCAATTTTCTACCAGAAGATATTGAACGCTCAAAGGACTCGAGTGGCTCTTTAATGGAGTGTTATCTGGAATTGGGGCTTGAAGACAAGGGTTTAATAAAAATGTACTTTGTATTGATGGAAGTGACTTTTTATAAACAAGTGTGTACAGTATACTGTACAGAGCAACTGAGACTGTGTATAATTTATTATTATCCCCTCGCCATCAGGTATAAAGTAGAGATGCTTGTCTATCCATAGGTATCTATATACTGTGATGAAACATGGCATGGACAATTATTTTTTGTTACTGCCTCCTTGCGGACAGGGAGGGACTCATTAGCAAGCGCCATGCAGCACTGGGTAGGAATAAGCATGTCAGCTGTACTTGATCTCTTTCTACGGGGGTAGTAAGGTTTGCTCCCAACCCATCAGCCTACACAGACCCCCCCACCCCCCAGGGAGCAATTGTCTTTTTTTCTTGCCTTGGACACAAGCACCTTAAAGAATAACTGTATTCTGAGACGGCACCGGAATGGCTATAGGTTTATTCCATGCTGAAAGTCTAAAAAAGATTTAAAGATTCAATTTAATGTTTTTCAAGAGTAGATTGTGAAGGGGTTTAAACACTGTTTCATTTTTGGCAACCAGCCTGGGCTACCTATTTGAAATGAGTTATGCTAGTTTGTCTACCTCCCAATAAACAGACAAAAAACAAAAAACAAAACAAAACAAAAAAAACACAAACAATAATCATTTCAGGGAAGCAAAAAATAATTATGTAGTGCATAGGGGCAAAACAGCTGCCAAATTCCACCCATTCAGTGGTTGCTCAATTATCTAGCTATATGGTGTTCGTAAAGTGGTTTGAGATTATGTGTAGATGACAGGTGCCATCTAAATGCAAGGTCCATTACCATTCCTGTAGAAAAGAGCATGGCTAGATGGAGAATGGAGAGAAAGGGCAATACTTAATAGGGGCGAGATAAGAAGGTCATGGGAATAAAGAAGCAATCAATTGAAAAGTGACAAGAAGGGAGCAATTAAAGGTAAGTTAAAAAAAATGTTTTGAAGCGGTGTGAAAAGAGGATAATAGCCACTGTATAATAATACAATACAAATGTGAGTCTACAGTAATAACAGAAAAAGAAGGACATTATATACAGCTCTGGAAAAAATTAAGAGACCACTGCAAAATTATCAGTTTCTCTGGTTTTACTATTTATAGGTATGTGTTTGGGTAAAATGAACATTTTTGTTTTATTCTATAAACTACTGACAACATTTCTCCCAAATTCCAAATAAAAATATTGTCATTTAGAACATTTATTTGCAGAAAATGACAACTGGTTAAAATAACAAAAAAGATGCAGTGTTGTCAGACCTCGAATAATGCAAAGAAAATAAGTTCATATTCATTTTTAAACAACACAATACTAATGTTTTAACTTAGGAAGAGTTCAGAAATCAATATTCAGAAACCAATTTTCAGCTTTGCCCAACACCTGGTCATCTAATGGTTAGACGGAGACCTGGAGAGGCCTACAAGCCACAGTGTCTCGCACCCACTGTGAAATGTGGTGGAGGATCAGTGATGATCTGGGGGTGCTTCAGCAAGGCTGGAATCGGGCAGCTTTGGCATGAATCAAGCCAAGTACAAGGTTGTCCTGGAAGATCAGGCTTATTCCACCAAATATTGATTTCTGAACTCTTCCTAAGTTAAAACATTAGTATTGTGTTGTTTAAAAATGAATATGAACTTATTTTCTTTGCATTATTCGAGGTCTGACAACACTGCATCTTTTTTGTTATTTTGACCAGTTGTCATTTTCTGCAAATAAATGCTCTAAATGACAATATTTTTATTTGGAATTTGGGAGAAATGTTGTCAGTAGTTTATAGAATAAAACAAAAATGTTCATTTTACCCAAACACATACCTATAAATAGTAAAACCAGAGAAACTGATAATTTTGCAGTGGTCTCTTAATTTTTTCCAGAGCTGTATATACCTGTGTGTGTATATATATATATATATATATATATATATATATATATATATATATATATATATATATATATATATATATGGTTTAATGTTAGTGGATGGTGGCCACACAAACTTGCATGTGAATTCACAGAAACTGAAAATGCACTATGTTATGTTTTTCCCAGTCTGTAAAGTAGGCTCAACAGTTATATATTACAGACTGGCTAATGAGATAATACACAACTACTTTGTGTGGACAAGGTGAGTCCAAATTAACTCTCTTCACAAAATAATAATGATTTAAGAGTTGATGCGGTCTGCAACTTTGGTTAAAAAATTCTCACCTTGTGCTATATCTGGTCCAATTGATTCAAGTGTATCTAATCTTCAGGATTATAAGTGATCTTTCAATTCAAAATTAGTAATTAAATGGGTAACATGTAGCAGAAAGAATGTAACATAGAACAAACTAGGTTAAGCATATATTGAAACTGATATAGCGAAAGAGATATAATACATAACAAAACAATCAATGCATATTCTGAAATGTGTAGTACGTAGAACAGAATGGATATACCATCTAGTACAATGTATAGAACATATAACAGAATGGGTATACTATATAGCAGAATATATATATAGCATGTACTGAAACATATAGGATAATTGATACAGGATATAACAAGAAATATACAGCATATAATAGAGTGGATACAATAAATAGCAATATGGATATAAAATGCAGCAGAATCGGTATAGAAAATTGGGTATCAGGTAGCACAGTGGATATAATATATACCAAAATATACCATACAGTGAAATTGTTATACCATGTTGTGGAAGGGTGGTGGGCAATTCACTGACACACACGGGAGACAGAAGGTTTACTTGAAAACACAGCACTGGTGCCCAGTTTTATTTTTATATGCAGGTAGTGGACAAAAAAATGAAAACACCATTGTAAAGTCACTTAATAGGCGTTGGGCCAGTATGGTGTCTCGCTCTGTGGAATTCTCGGCGGACCGTTTTTGATGAAACTGGCTGCTCGCGCCCCAGGTTGAAATTTGCAGTCAATTGATCTGCAGTTGCTTGCCTGTTTTGCCTTGCACTTCAAATTAATGCACGGATATCACGATCTTGGAGTATGCGCTTCCACCCACTGTTGCCCTTTGCTGATGATGTCTTTCCCTCGGAGTTCCATGCCGACATCACCTTAGACACCGTTGCTCGTGAAACATCAGCAAGTTGAGCTGTCTTGGTCACTGAAGCTCCTGCCAAACGCGCCCCAACAATCACCCCTCTTTCAAAGTCACTGAATAGGGTTACCATGTGGCTCCAGATTAACCGGACGCTGTGAGACAGAACGGGATTTCAAACTTGCCCCTAAATTGAAATAAATGAATGTGTAAATGAACCATCCTTAGCTACAGTTAATAATGGTGCTTAAATACCTGCATGTATTATACTAAGAATGAATTGCAGCCAGTCGCTATTTTTTCTGTTTGTTAAAATTCAATCACCCATATTATTCTTCAAATACAATCAAAGCATCATCATCTCGTTGCTCTATCGATAGATTAGCTATTCGTTCATTAAGATCTGATCAGAAGCAGCTGATCAGTGTGACTTCTTTGCTGCGCCCAAGCAATTCCACCACAGCAGGATTAATCTCAGCAAAGATGGAGCTCATTTATACATGAATTACTTTCAGTTTAATGGGAATTTTTAAAATCCCGGTCTGTCTCAAAGCGTCCGGTTAATCTGGAGCCATATGGTAACCCTATCACTGAGGTCTCTTGCAGCCATGCTAGCCATAATTATAGGCAACCAGGCCTGTCCAGCATTTTTATACATGACCCTAAGCATGCTGGGATGTTATTTGCTTAATTAACGCATGAGCCACACCTGTGTGGAAGCCCTTGCTTTCAATATACTTGGTGTCCCTCATTTACCCAGGTGTTTACATTTTTTTGTCCACTACCTGTATATATTCTTTTAGTCCACAGAGGGCACTGTTGTTTGTGGCCTGAATACCGTCAACGGTAAACAAGACCACAGAAATACCAATACTGGGAAACAGTTAAATGCTGACACACACACAGGTGCTCTGAAATAATAAATAACAAAAGGCGAAAGATAAGGGAAAATAAAACACAGTAATAAAACGCAGTGCCCCCACTGCCGCTAAGCCGGTCAGCTCAGGTCTCCGTCCTCCGCTGTTATGCACTATACACTGGGGTGGCCAAGGTTCCCCTTCTACTTATACACTTCCCCTCGGGTATGTAACAATTTATTTTCTACATTATTTTCTTTCTCTAGTCTTGTTGTCTTCCGCAGCCGTGCTTGCCTATTTTGGTCGCTCGCTCCAACCACTGGCGTTCCTGCCTGGTCTGTGTTTACACTGGCCTTCTCAGCCAGCGTCTTTGGGTATTCCCAATCACGGCCACCCGAATGCATAACAAAGCGCAGTATTTATGGGCCGAGCAATCCCCCAAGGCCCGCCTCTCAGCCACTCAGAGAGAGGGAAACCCAACACCCTCTTCCCCACCTCTCCGTGTCATCGCCATGACTGACATGCAGATCTTACAAGGCTTCTGCCCTCTTCCTGCAGAACCACGCATGCGCCAGATAGTCAGCACAGACCTCCCCCCCCCGTTACACATGTAACAAAACAGTCAGTGAATATAATATATAGTAAAAATAAATATAGAATATAGTGAAATGGATAGAGCTAGAAGAATTAATGTAAAATATTTTCAATTAATGGAAAACAAAAGATCTTCCAAAGCTTTTTTTCCTGCACTGGCAGAAAATCCAAGTGCTATCAAATAAAAATGTCTTATTTCATTATTTACCGTCCTCGATATCGAAGTCGGGAAACATGGTCCGTCGCTGGCCGTTAAGATTTGGGTAGACAAAAGGTTTCTGTCGCTTGCTAATTTTATGCAGACTGTAAACAAACGTCAGTCAGCAACAAACTGAGTTCTCGTCTACTCTGAGACGCTGCAACTTTGGTTAAAAAATTAAAATGTGTAAGTGACACATCAGGTACTTAGGCACATGACAAAAGTGATATATACAAGAGTGTAGTACATCTTGACAAAGCTGATATTTTTCTGTTTCCCATTGTGTTATATTCATTTTCCTACATGTCGTAACCATTCTGTTTTATATTATAGTTATTGTATTTTATTGTAGTTCATGTTCATTTTTTTATATTTATTTCACTGTATGGTATATGCATTTAATGATATTCTAAATGTAACAGGATGGAGGCTGGGTACGAACCGGCGACCACACGCACAAGTGAGCGTCTTAATCACAATGCACAGAGCTTTTAACATCATCTCATCTCACTGACACGGGACAGAATCTGTAATGGCAGTGCATCACACAACACTGCCCATTACATATATCCATTTTTGCTGTATGTTGTATTCATTTTGTTATACTTTATATCAGTTTTTCATTATATTATATAAAGTCCACTCCATGCTATACACAGTGTGATATATGTCTTATCCATTCAACTACACATATTTATACTTGAGCAATAATAGCTAATAGGTATTTGACACTCTGTGAATATTATTAAAAATGTAATTAATTTGTGACATATCATCTTTTATAGTAAGCATTTTGTAGCTTTAAAAATAATTGCGTTATATTTTAAAAAACATAATTAGGCTTCCAGGCCTTAGGACTGAGAAGCCTATTGTTATTGCTGGGATTATTATTAGGCTTCCAGGCCCATAGGGCTGGGAAGACTATTGTTATTGCTGTTTATTATTATTATTATTATTTTTTGTTTTTCTTTCCGTCAAAAGTTGCTCGAAAACTCACCAGATTCAGTAGGTTGCTAGATGCTTATGGGAAGATGGAAAATGCTAAATGTCATAAATCACATGGTTTGGCCACCATATTTGATTGAAAAAAAACATTTTGCCTAAATGTAAAAATTCGTCTTTCGAAAACGACTTATTGCAGAGTGCTGAAAGTTGATATAGTTATTGAGGGACAGGCCAAGATTAACTGGTGTTTGTAAGAAGCTGATAGGTTGTGTGGTATGGCGGCCATGCTGCATGACGTCAAAATCACACGGTACAGATGTCATAATCACAAACTACAAAGATCTTCTCCCAAACCGCTAGTCCGATTGAAACAAACCCAATGGCACATATTATCGTAGTGTGGTTGTCTTTAAAGGGTGTTAAAGGGAAGTTGCTACAATAAAAAACATGGCGACCATGTTGGATGACATCATCAACATACAAAACTGGCTAATAACTCCTTATAGAGTGCAGGCAGGGCCATGGTTACTATGGAACACATATAGTAACCAATGTATGCTCTATCAAAAAATGCCATTGCCCGTGACCTTTGACCTCTCCTAAAGGTCAAATGTAAAACTGGCTTATAACTCCTTGTAAAGTGCAGATAGGGCCATGGTTACTATGTAACACATATAGTAACTCATGTATGCTCTATAAAAAATGTAATTGCCCGTGACCTTTGACCTCTCCTAAAGGTCAAATGTAATACTGGCTAATAACTCCTTATAGAGTGCAGATAGGGTCATGGTTACTATGGAACACATATATAGAAACCCATGTATGCTGTATCAAAAAATGTCATTGCCCATGACCTTTGACCTCTCCTAAAGGTCAAATGTAAAACTGGCTTATAACTCATAATAGAGTGCACATAGGGTCATGGTTACTATGTAAAAAAATGCCATTCTGCACTATTTGCTAAAGTGTTTGGTACTGGTACTGCATTCTGCACTATTTGCTAAAGTGTTTGGTACTGGTACTGGCATTCTGCACTATTTGCTAAAGTGTTTGGTACTTACTGGTACTGGTACTGGAAGCCTTAAAGTTGGTGGCAACTCTAGTTTAAATATTATTTCCATAAAATGGTCTTTAAGTTTTATATTTTCCCAAAATCTTTCTTGGTTGTTGCATTATTGTAAGTATGTGTCTCAAAGAAATGTGAGATTAGAAATTTTGACTAATCTCACAAGGATCTTCTACTCTTACAGAGTTTAAAAATAACATTGCATATGCTAAAAGATTTAAAGTTTACGAGCAGTATGCTAGGAATGGGATTTCAAATTTAATATTTTCAATTTAATTTAGGTTTAAGTAGGACAGGGGCTTTTGGAATATTTAATGAGAATGATTATAAGAGCTATACAATTTTATCCCAACAGGCTCTGTGATTGAAAGTCTTGACTACATTATCTTTCAAAAGAAAAAGATACTGGACTACTGAAAATGTACTTGTGTTGGCTTATTATAGTATACAGTGGTATAAATACTAAAGTATGAGGTAGTCAGTCTGGTACTTTCCAAGGCTGCTTTAGAAAAGAAAACCCAAATGAGGGGCAACAATGTTACCACGTAGGGTAAAAAGAACATAAAGTAACTTCAGATCGAAAGGAGCCCATTCAATGGTAATACACTTGTTTAGTCTCCCAAATGGGGACCCCAGTTGATCCCAATGACTCAGCAGCTTAGTAACCCGTTCCATAAACTCACTAAACATTATACAAGAATACTTAAATTAAGCCTCCCCTCACCCATTTTTTGTTCTAGTCTAAATCAGTTCAACATATCCACATAGCTCATTTAGCCAAGGAGATTAGTCAAGTTGTTCTTTTCATAGGACTCTCTCCAAAGGTCCTTTTTGTAATGTTGAGACAAACGTTGAATGTAGTATTCGAAGTGTGGTTTGACCAGTGTGTTATACAAGCTTGTAATAACGTTCCTTGATCTATACATTGTTACCCTTTTTTATTTTGACTCCCTATACCGCACAGGCACTTTAAGCAACAACTATCCAAGATTTTTTTGTATTGGGCCTGTTAAGTTTAGTACCACCCATTAGGTATTTTAATACTACATTAGTGTCGCTGGTGTGCAACAATTTACCCTTATTAACATTACGTTTCAAGGGCCCATAGCTGACACCCATCTGGTTTATTGAATTACATGTATAAATACTCACATTTGTGTCTATAGCTGACAGAATATTAAACAGTAGAATTCATCACTCTCACAAGGACACACAACAATTCTTGATAGGTGGGCATCCTTCAAATTGGTTCGAAATGTGTTTTTTGTCCAACGCTGCATAAATGTAAAACAGAAGATTTATTGTCAATATACTGTTCTATGTTTCTTTCAAACCTTGACCTACAGCCACACGTGTGTGTACGTGTGTGTGTGTGTGTGTGTGTGTGTGTGTGTGTGTGTGTGTGTGTGTGCGTGTATATATATATATATATAGAGAAAGAGAGAGAGACATATATAGACACATTTTTCTTAGGGTGCATGACATTAATGAAGATGCTTATTTTTAATCAGTAGCCCACAACAAAATAGGCTTATTTCACAGTTTTAAACACAATTTCCTTTAATGGGTTTCAACTGATAAAATAACTGCAGAACCCCATAGTTTGTTTATCAAACATCTATATGTTCAATCTGGCTTTGTAGCATCGCAATGGACTGTTTTTCAAACTGCTAACTGTGCAGTCATTGTACTGACCTTTTTATGTTATAAGATTTACAGGCAGTTATTTGGACTTCTTGTCAAAACGCTTATATACGGTAAATATTTTTTTACAAAATGCCTTTTTAGTACCGGTACTACTTTTTTATTACTAGGAATGCATGCAGTAAATTGTAATTGTTTGCTTTATGTAAACCTTATTTGCAGTGTTGTAAAGGTCTCCACACACCGGGCGCAATGTGATTTGTTCTGTGATAAAATTGTACTTTCGCTGTGACACTACCTTTCACACCAGTGGCGACAGGTCCACGTTATGGGATCGGCGACTCTCCTCTGATTGTATCATCAGCTGGAAAAAATAACATGTATGATAGTCCTGTTATACAGCTAATAAAAATGTAGAATACATAATAGCTTTTCAGAATACTTATTTCAGTAAAGGTAAACGAATCATACACACCAGCTATATCCAGTTCCCTGGAAATGGACTGCCAGATGTTCTCCCTCATTGCCGTGTCTTTAGACTTTTTGTGTCCTTTATTGTACAGCTCCGGGGTATTTTGATACCAGTGTTCCTCATTGGTCAGTTCCCTAGCTGCCGTGCGACAAAATCGCAAAAAATAGACACAAATCCCTTTTTTTTTTTGCATCGCTTCAGTGTCGCCTGTCGCATTGCAGGCAGTGTGAATAGCTTGTATCAAAAATACATGTTTCATTATTTTTGTCGTGGTACTTCTGGGTTTGTTTGTTTGGTTGGTTCCATGTTTCTTTGTCACAAATGATGTTGATCACATGTATAAGGCATGCATTCATTGTGAGACGTGAGATTGTGAAAACTATAAACTTATGCATCAATGCATGCCTTATACATGTGATCAACATCACTTATTACAAAGGAACATGGAATACATGTGGGTAATTAATTCCACATGAATAAACAATTAATTACTTCAGAGCATAAGGTGTTATTTTTGTGGTATTCAGCCAGAATTCATTATGAATTTGCGGCCATTATTTTAAAGTGTTACCAAAATATTTATTATTAAATGGTGTAAATAATAAGCAGAATGCAAACTGGATGTAAAATGCATGTAAGAGAAGATGGTTTTGTAAAAATAGATTTGTACAGAACAGTTAAATGATACTAGTTCCCATGTTGCTTATTATTCATTTTAGAGCCACATGACATACAGTATCACCTATTATCGCTTTTCATCATAACTAGAAAAAATTATCTACAGAAAGAATGTGAGTCAGAGGAAACAAGAAGACAGTGTATAGCGCACTGTTTATGTCAGACTGCATACAGCAAGGTACAAAAAAAAGGAAGGAAAATGAATATGCTGCAAACCATGAAAGTTCCCAGTTTCACGAGTGAAACCAAATGTTTTTGTTTTTTTCATGGTGAGTCATAAAACGCAGTGGTGATCAGCAGATATGGCTATAAACAATCTGAACATCACTGCACTTGAGGACTCTTTAGTTGTTTTAGAGTTATAGAACATTGGAATTTGGCTTTCACTTTCCAATTTTCTAAATACATTTCCACCACTGTTTAGATAATTAAAATTGGTCTCTCCATGTCCAAATGTTAGAAATATCTAATTGGTAACCTGTAATGACTGTATTTATGTTTGTACAAAGATGTAAGGGTTCTAATTTAATGGTTTAAATGACAGGTGTTTTTTTATTAAGTGTAAATCAATTGAATAGACCCCCATTTCACATACTGTATCCTAATTATCTCTAATCTCTGATTACGTTACCTGAATTGACATTGATTTGTCCAAGATTAATGTTAATCAGGGTATGTGAATCCCACTGTTAAGGGTCAATCAAACAGTTGTAGAATAATATTGCTTTCTCAACATTTTGAGGACTGCTTTAAATAAACAGACCTTTTTTTAAACACAAATAATACATAAAGGTTAAAATTATTTTTCTTGCTGTATTCTGACAAGACCAAGCAAATACTGTATGTGTGGTGGGTGGGTATAGTGTTGAAATAACTGTGAACCACTAGGGGGCACTGTTACATTGTTAATTGGACCCCTTTCTCTTATTCGTTCTCTTTGTTGTCAAATTACCCTATAGAAGTAGAACAGTTATTTTTATAGCCCATTTAAACTGTGCTTATAGCTTGCCTTCACTCTAAGAGGTATTCTGTCCTTTTGCAATGGATGTATAAACAAATAAAACACAACAAAACACCCACTTGCGACCTGAGTACAGAGATAAAGAATATTCAGTTTCTATTTCAATTATTGAAATCTCATTTCTAATATGGTCCTGGAGGAATTTACTTTGCTTGAATATATTGAATTAAAGCAAATTGTATTATTACATCTAAACAAAAAATATGTATATTTTAATTAAAATGAAACATTTCCTTAACGATGTGTGTCTTGTGTTAAACATTCAAAACCATATTACTATTCCAAACTAAAATTTAAATCAGTCTATCTGTCTGCACTGCCATATATTTTTAAACATGAATTCTAAAGAGTGCACCGTTTCCTCTTAGATAGTTTTGCATTTGTGCATGCTGTCTAAAACCCATTAAAAGGCACAGAGGTTAAGTTAGGTGGTAAGGGTGAATACAGTGTAGGTGTGAGTTTAAAATTAGCACTGTAGGGGAGGTTAAGTAGAAAAATATTTGAATTGAAAAACAACAGAGACCAGAATTAGCTAGTAGCAGATCTCATAGCTACTGCTGAATATTATATATGAGGTAGCCAGCATAATACAGTAAGCCTGTTGAGGTTGAGCATGTGTTAACACTGCAGAGAAGTTCCTGAGGGGATTCATATACTGCATGAGATTTTAACCCTTGTAATTATGATAATGAGGGTCTCAATGAGTGCATCAGTCTATTTGGTGGCCACACTTGCAGAGTACAGAGCACGCAAATACAAACTCCCTCAATTCAGCTATGAGGTGAAGGATGACCTGCAGAGTGAGACGATAACGCTTTAGAACCGCATCCTCTGGCATCCCAAACAAAGTGACCCTGGGATTGAATATGCTGGGTCTTCTTCATCTTGCCCTTCTCCTCCGAATGTGTTCCTCTCTCTCCTCAACAAGAGCCAAGTGTTGCTGCATCAGGAAGTGTACCACAGGAGCCACCCTGAAGCCAATGCCAGGTCTCTGCAGTTGTGTGCTTTTATACAGCTCTTAGTTACTCCTACAATGGTTTGCACCTTGTAAGAAGAGGTGTCAAGTTTTTGGAGGGTTCAGCAATTGTCTAAGTGCAAGGCAAAATCCTTATATCACATTACAATGTTTGCGCCCGCTTAGTATCCAGATCCAGCCCAATTCCATACTCTTTTCTTCATCTGAATGTATTTCAATATAATTGTAATGGATTAACGATGGCAAAGTGCAAATTCCTTGAATAGTGGAATTTGTATGTACATTTCAGTGAAAAAAAAACCTATGACATTAGGGCCAGTGCTCACTGACATGAACGTAGCGAAGCAATCAACGCAGAATGCTAATTGTGTATACAGCATGGGCGCTTATTAACTGGGCACTGATATGAATAAGGACAGGCAATCGAGACTGGCCGCAAGTACATACGGTAATACCCATTTTACTATACTAGGAAAGACTGCCACCAAGCCACAGCAGCAATACAATGCAATTCTGTTTACGCAACTTAAACTCCAGGCACTAGACTGTATGCAAAGTTAGAGCATACTAAAGAACTGTAGTTTAAGAACCTTAACCAGAGATGTAGTGTAAAGCACTTTAGATGCTAATGCCTACACATTTTAGTCACATTGCCAACTGTTAGATTTCCCACAGATATTGCAGCAGAATTATTAAAATAAGCTGTTACGAACTTGTGAAGAGTATTACATTGAGCTTGAGGAAGTAAATCCACATTTAAATGTGGAATATTGGATTTTTGATTGGAATGTAGAAAGTATATATTTTATATGTAGCAAAAATAAGTGCAGTGCCCTTTTCTTATCAGAGGGATCAGTGCTGTTATAATGTGCTATGAAGTGAAAATTAAAGTGGAAATGGCTGATATGTTGTGCAAAAGCATATTTCTTACCCCGAAGTACTTTGGAAAATTCAGAGATATGTTTGCCACTTAGTTTAAGTTGTGACAAGTCATTTATTTTCACCTGAAGTAAGCATTTCAGTCATGGATTATATACTTTATCTGATTTATGCAAAAGTGCATTTGACAGAAACAACATGATTTTAATAGTCTACAGTGTTTAAGACTGTTTAATTGATGATGACATATGAGTGCAGCTTAGTTGGTAAAATATAGGAAATAATTGATTGGTTAAAATCTTTCATTCAACAAGTAATAATATTATAGACGATCAGTGTCCCTGCATGATGTATTATCAGCATGAGCAGCAGTGAAAGGGCCACCACCCTGGAGGAGGCTACAAGCCAGGAATACTGATAATGAGCAGACGCTCACCTTACAATACAATACAGTTTTCATTTATATGCTGCCTTTTATAACGATCATCCCTCTGCATTAAACCTAGTACGACAGCTAGTGATTAGGGAGAAAGCCTAGAGAAAATGCCAGGCTTAAAGGGCAACTTGGTATGTGAATTAAACTTCAAAAGTTATTGTAACTTATATATTCTTCTTGTTGTTTAAATTCACTTTGTAATGTTTCAGACATCTCGTTCGGGTGACGTTTTAAAATTCAGAAGTCTCAGAATCATGTCTAACCTCAGGTACACCAGAATGTAACCATTACTTTGGGGCATAGGTGAGATTTGGGTTTAAAGTGTGTGTGTTTGGGGCAAATGGGTGGGTGGGCAAAACAAATTCACAGCTACTGAAACTGAACTGCTTTTTTCACTTGTCTTTTTTCAATTTGATAATCCTCTGCACCCACTAGAACCAAGCATTGTATTAACAGTGATAGGCCTACTAGCATTCATTCCAACAAAAGTCTCACAGTTTAATTATTATTATTATTATTTGTTTATTCAGCAGACGCCTTTATCCAAGGCGACTTACAGAGACTAGGGTGTGTGAACTATGCATAAGCTCCAGAGTCACTTACAACTACGTCTCACCCGAAAGACGGAGCACAAGGAGGTGAAGTGACTTGCTCAGGGTCACACAATGAGTCAGTGGCTGAGGTGGGATTTGAACTGGGGACCTCCTGGTTACAAGCCCTTTTTTTTAACCACTGGACCACACAGCCTCCAATTAGGTAGTTGCATATAAACTAATGTATTTTGAAACAATCATTATACCGCTTGTGGATTAAAACTGATGAGGGGTTCTGGGTTGACATCGTACAAAACTCTTAATAAATTAAGCTCTAATAAAAAATGATGCTTACAACGCATGTCTGTGGTTACACAAACTGTTTTACTGCTTCAGTTATATTATAATAATAAGTATTAACACGGTAACATTAAAATACCTATAAAAATGCATACCGTTGTTCAGAATCAATTTGGAGAGCACAGCCTCCATCAACTGACATGTCTTCGATTAGTCTTTACTTTGCACAGTATTATTCAATAGCGGGACACACTCATTTATTTGTGGAACCTCGTTACCTAGCATTATCTTCAACGATGTTCACACTGAGACAGGTAAACATCAGCTTCTCACCAGTTGTATAGGGCTGCTTTGCTTTTGCAATACGAAGCGATGCTAAAGAATGTTTGAGCAAAACTTTCTTTTTTTATCTTTACCACCCCAACGCAGTCAAAGTAGCTAGATGCTTTGATGATGTTTCTGATAGGCTTTCTAATAATATTACACATCATATTTGTGGTCAAGTCCATTGCAAAAGGGGAGTGGTGGATTGTTAAACAAAAATCTCTATAAAAAGAAAAATCTAGTGATCGTTTTGCTTTTTTATTTAATACTGTCCTTTACATTGCTGTACAAATATATTTGTATGCATTAACTATACCCTGTTCAGAGACTCACCTTGGGACCTTTTGCAACCCGCAGTTTGGGAACCACTGCTCTGCATCACTACTATCACTGTCAATAGTGATTCTCACGCGTTTTGTAAAATACGAATCTAAAGTATACGTTTAGCCATTTATAATTTACAGTACAGTAAGGCACAATCTTGATTAGTATCACACAAAAATGCAGTTTAAAAGGTGATAACAATTGAGGAATTAGTTCTTAAATTGATGTTGCAGCTTTGCCCCTCGAACACATTTATGTTGTAGGAGTGTGCGGGGGGGGCGGGGGGGCGGGGGGGGCGGGGTTGCAGGTTAATGGTTAATGAGGCCACATGGGTGGTTTGGTTTGATTTGAAATGTAACCAGGATGTGAAGGCTAAAACATAACATGATACAGAGTGAATATAAAAAAAGTAGACCCATACTAAGTTGTTTTTTAAATCCTATATCCTCTATCTCAGGGGTCTCCAACCCTGTCCTGGAGAGCTAGTGTGGCTACTGGTTTTTGTTTCAACCAATCTCTCAGTTACTTAACTGAACCAATTATTGGCTTAATTAGTCAAGATTAACAGGTGTTCCAGATCTTTAGCCACTGATGATGTAAGACACCTATAAAACCTGCTGGATAGGGGCTCTCAAGGACCAGAGTTGGAGACCCCTGCTCTATCTAATACTCTATTAGTGATATACTGTATACTCCTTCACTTATTGCATGAAGAGCTCTGTTCCGTGCAACACATCCCTGGATCTGACACACAGTCTACTGCGTGATCCTGTGTCCCTGTCTGTTTGTTCTGTGGGCATGACAAATTACCCCAAGGTAGCGTCCCCTTTAGAGTTTTAATGCACGGAATGACGTTGGTGGAGTTTGTCCCTGATCTATTGCTGCATGCAGTGCATTGTCATATATCTTGCAAGGTCACATTCATTATATACAATATGAGCTCTTTTTTATTTCTGTATTTTAAATTGAGATTATGAATTTTGATAGGATATGTTTTTATCTGAATGAATTTTTTATCATATTGATATATATTTTATTATTATTATTATTATTATTATTATTATTATTATTATTATTATTATTATTATTATTATTATGAAAAATAAACTGAATAATTCAAAAGCATTGCTTGTCATGAATCATCTAATTTAGACAAGAATAATCTTATTGATAATAATGTAGACACAAAGTATTTACAAATTTGCTACAATTTTTCCCCAAAAGGTAACCATTTTACATATTGCATCCATTTAACATATCGGTCTATTTAAATTGAGAGTAGTAACATGATTTACATTACACAAGAGTAGATGTTAAAACTTCATGCTTATTTGAACTCGGCTCTCGCCAAGATAAGCACCAACTAAGACGTAGCTTTAAAGTAAACTAATGTGATCCATAGGTTTCTCCATCCATTTGCGCTTCCTTCCATATGATGATGTAGATATCCTTCTGTCTGGTGTTGATGGCTGAAGTGTAATGCTGGCTCCAGGGATCCAGCTTATTTTGCCTCCCTAGCGCATCAGCACACACATCGGCTGCGATGCTGGCTCCGGGGATCAACCACAGTGCGGTCTCCCGAGCGCATCAGCATGACAACCATCTGGATTGAGCTAAGTAGGGTACATCTCTGGGGTCTTCAAGTGGGCACCTTCAATCCTCTGTGTTTTCGTCGACTAGCCCACGACACCTCAAGAGGGCTCGACGGTGATTCTGGCGTCCCAGAATCACCCCCCTCTGTCCCCCACTCAACTCAGCCCAGCTTACTTACCTGTACATCAGCGTTTTTCTTTCTATTGTGCTTGAGCTCCCCAGCCAGAATCTTTCTGTCTCAACCACAGCCAGTTGCTGCTCCTCTCTGCTGCTTCAGATAAGTTCTTCACTGTGCGATGCAACTCTTGGCCACTGAATCCGACGTCTCTGAGAAACCGGGTTGTAGAGTGTGCCACAAATCCTCGACAACCCACTTCCACTGGGTAAACCCGGACTCTCCATCCTCGCTGTTCCGCTTCAGTGGCTAGTTGAGCATACCGCAGTTTCTTCCTCTCATACGCCTCATCTACAGCATCCTCCCATGGCACTGTTAACTCTACCAGGTGAACAAGGCGTGCTGATCCAGACCACAAGACAATATCTGGTCGAAGGTTAGTGGTGGCAATCTCAGGTGGAAAAATAAGCCATTGACCAACATCTGCCAGCATTTTCCAGTCTCTAGCAGCTTCCAGTTGTCCTGGGCAAGGATTGGTTTTAACACCTTTTCTTGGTGGTTGCTCTCCTGGGTGGAGGAATGTTGTCTTTTGTGTGTAATGTTTTGATGGAACAGGTGGCAACTTATTGGTCATGTTACGCTTGTCTTCCAATGCTAAGGCCAAACATTGCAGCACCTGGTCATGACGCCAAGTAAACCGTCCTTGGCTAAGAGCCACCTTACATCCTGTCAAAATGTGCCTTAATGTTGCAGGTGATGAACACAAAGGACACGAGGGATCCTCTCCTACCCAGAGGTTTAGGTTCTGTGGTGATGGGAGAACATCATATGTTGACCTGATGAGGAAACTGATCCTGCTCTGTTCCATTGACCATAGGTCTTGCCAGCCAATCTTGCGTTGTTCCACACTCTCCCATCTCATCCATTCTCCCTGCTTGGCCTGGGAAATGGCCTTTATACCTCATCCTCTTTTGCACCTCGTTGACTACCATCTTCCTCCGTTGAGCTGGGGCTGCCTTGTGCCATGTAGGAGGAGCTGAACTGAGACCAAGACCCCCTCTTTCATGCTGAACTTGCCCCATGATATCACCGATTCAAAGGGCAGCCTTTGCATCCTCCACAGCTTTCTTTGCTACCCACTTTCTTCCAGTTTTCAGCAGAGGTGCTGCCTCCCTTACACATTTGTCGCGTGACTCTACTAATGTAATTTCCAGTCTGACCTTGGCGCACTTAAACTCCTCGGTTAAAGCGGATGCTGGTAGCTGCAGTATTCCTTTACCATAAAGTCCCACTCTACTGAGGCAGCGTGGAACTCCCAACCATTTCCTGATGTATGAACTGATTAAGGCTTCCAGCTTCTCTACTGTGGTCAAAGAAACCTCATACACAGTCAGTGGCCACAGCAACCTCGGCAGTAGACCAAATTGAAAGCACCAGAGTTTTAGTTTGCCTGGTAAAGCACTGCTGTCTATGCTCTTCAACCCTTCCACTGCTTGTTGTCTAACTTCTCCCACACGAACTGTGTCCTTTAGATCCCCGTCGTACCATCTCCCAAGACTCTTCACTGGCTTCTCAGACACTGTTGGTATTGCCTCACCGTTAATGAAGAACGTTTTATCTACTACTTTACCTTTAATTATGGAGATGCTCCTTGATTTAGTGGGCTTGAATTGCATTCGTGCCCATTCAATGTTATTGGTTAATTTGCCCAATAATCGATTAGTGCAGGCTACTGTTGTAGTCATGGTTGTCATGTCATCCATGTATGCTCAAATTGGTGGTAGTCGCATTCCAGAAGCCAACCCATTTTGATGCCCTAATGATTACTTTTATTGCCATGGTAAAAGCCAGTGGAGAAATGGTGCATCCTGCCATTATTCCAACTTCTAGGCATTGCCATGTAGTGCTGAATTCTGAAGTTGAAAAACTAAATTGCAAATCTCCAAAGTAGGCTTTCACTAAATTTGTTATTGTCATCGGTACACTGAAAAAATTAAATACTACCCAAAGAAGTTAATGTGGCACTGAACCATATGCATTAGCCAAATCCAGGAATGTCACATGGAGCTCCTTCCTCTCCTTTTTAGCTGATTGAATTTGTTGCCAGATCACATTGATGTGTTCTAAGCATCCTGGGAAACCTGGAATGCCCGCTGTTTGTATTGAAGTGTCAATGAAGCAGTTCTTTAATAGGTAAGTTGACAATCTCTGAACAATAATGCTGAAGAAAATCTTACCTTCTACGTTTAATAGGGAAATAGGGCGAAACTGACTGATGCTTGTAGAATCTTTTTCTTTAGGTATAAAGACTCCACCTCCTCGGTGCCATGCTCTTGTACAACCTGTTTTTCCCATGCCACTTTCATCAATTTCCACAGGATTCGTAGAACTCCTAAAACACTCTTGTGCACTCTGGACGGAACTCCATTAGGCCCTGGTGACGATGAAGCCCTTGCTTTTTTCACAGCTTGATCTACTTTTTTCCACTTAGGTGCACAGTCCTCCATTTGGTATTCTGGTGGATTGATAGGTGGGATGTCTGAAGGAATTGACATAGGCTCCTGCCTTTTTGAATCTGTATGTGTTTCCTCCAAATATCTCTCTAGCTCAAACTTAGATGCTTTTAGTGTGCCATTCTTCTCACTGGTGAATAACTACTTTACAAATTTGAATGGGTCTTTATAAAAGTTAGTTCTCGCACGCTCCTTCTTTTTGTAGCATTTCCGTAGGCACTCAGCTCTGCGCAATGTTGCAAGCTTATCTTTTATGACCCTTTTGTAAAAGATTGAGTCCCTCCTTCTGACTTTGTTCTGCTCCTCTCCATTGCTTCCTCAGCTGTCGTCTTTCTCTAACTAAGCATTCAATCTCCTGCTGCCGTCTAGACTTTCCAGGAATAGTTTGTACTTTTTCAACTCCAAACCTCTCGCTTCCATATGCGTAGATGATGTCTCCAAATATTTCCAGCTTCTTTTCAACTGTTCCACTTAACCTTTCCAATGCAAAGCAGAGATCTGTGTTTACTGTGTCCCATACAGTTTTCTAACAAGCTCTTGGCCATTTAACTCCAGGTTTGTGCCCTTCGAGGTTCTTTTCTCTCTTATGCTGGTTTGTCTGACCGGGTTCACAAGGATCATTAGGTTCATCACTAACTGTGTCCATGCAAGTCCTCCTCACGTCTATGACAGGGGTGCTGATATCCTGCAAACTGTGGTTTGCTTCCTGTCGCTGGATTTTATTCGACTGACTTGACTGACTTCTTAAGAAGTACTGACCAGTGCGAGGCCCTTGTCCCTCAATCATTTCATTCTCCCTTGATGAATCTTCAAACCCCTGACCGTTGTCGCCTTGCTCCAGCCGCAGACACAAACCTGGAGTTCCATGTCTTTGCTAACTGCAGATCTTGAACTAGTCTTTTGTGAAGTACTCTCCATACTCATATCCGTTTCCGTTCCTAAGTTGTTAACCGTGTTGTCCAACGTTGTCATCTTCCGCTACTATTTTCCATTAGCATGTCCCTTTAGGAGGTAGAAATAAAGGTCAGCTTTGCTAAATCAAATAAATTAAATGTATCGAACCTGCAGCATCTAAAATATTAAGCGTCCCTGTATGTTTTTGTAAAGCTGCTGTTACCACTGCTGGTTTCAGCATTAGCCTTTTCAGATACAGACCACATTTTCAGGTTTTTGGAAACTGTGCAGTAATCTGTACAGCAAAATGTACAGTAATTTTACACTTCAATTTCAACTGAAGCCTAGCATAGCATCAATATTATGGTCATGTGACTTTCCTGATGATATGTTGGCCATGCATTTCACAAAGCCGTCACCAACTCACTGTCACAACTTTATATCTTAGAACTTGCCATTGACATCTAGACCATTGACCTTTGTATTTCAGAAAACATTTGAGTTTAGATTTTGTATTTGTTACATTAAACAGTTACCTTTGGAAAATGTGGTAGTAACTTTGAATTTTGGATACTACTGGATTTAAAATAATAGGCCCTAGTCACAAAACTTTAACTTGTAAGTTATTTTTTCGAATGTTTTGAGTAATAGGAATACAGTTTGATATTCATTAAATTGTTACAGACTGGTGATGGCTTTTAGTCTACCAAAACTATTACAGTCATGCTGTATACTCCCTACAACACATCTCAAATGCTAGTTGCTACAGTACATACTTTCAAAATTTAAAAAAAATATTTTTATTCTAGAATGATTTAGTTATTGCTAACATGGTGATTGCATTTCCAACAACAATGTGATTTTCCACAAATTATGTTTGTTGCGGATCTAAATACTATAGACCATTGTCACAAGGCTGGCTGAGTGGTGACACGTCAGACCCGGAAGAAACACACAGACAGATGGTGGTGATGAGTAATGCTGAGTGCAATGGTGGCACTCAGCGTTTATTAAACGAAATAAAAGGTTGAACAAACAGAAAACAGGACACGGCACTTTACGCCAAAATAAAAAGACAAACAAAACGCACTAACACACAAAACAAGCGGACGAACGTTAAACAAGTACCGTGCTGGCACTTCCAGCACGCTGTAGCAATTGTTATTTCACCTTCACTGTATTTCTCCTTTCTCTCTCTCCCGTTCTCCACTCTCGAACACCCAACCCCGAGTGAATGAAACGTGCATCTATATATGCAGTTGTACCGAGACTCGACTGCTAATCAATCATTCAATTGGAGTCGAGGTACAACTGCACGTGAATCAATAAAGTGCAATTCCCCGTGCTCACATATTACATTTTAACCAGCACGTGAAGTGATCTGTGCCATCCTCGTGCCTAAATACAAATATACATTTTTAAATACACGTGAAACACAGACCCGTTTATATCCTGTGTACCAATCTCTATACACCAACATTAACACACGCAACATACAACACAGAAATGCACACAGGGGTGGAGCACATTGCCACAACCATGTTCATAATTCTAAAGCTAAAATGACAATGCTAACTTTTATCATCACAATCTTTTATCAAAGCATTTTGTGTCAATGGCTTATTTCGTCTGCCCCTTACTGGACAGGGTTAAAACAGCAAGTGAGACGCTACTTCATGAAGGCATTTATCAGCCCGCATTATAACAAATCACCCTCATTCTCAATGCTTTTATGGCATAATACATGTTAAGTAGACAATTTAAAAGTATATTTATATATTTTTAAATTACTGTAGAAGGCTTAGTTATCAGAAAACTACACTATTGTGTGAATATTGTCGGGTAAACCTTCTCTAACCAAAAGTGTGCAAAGAATAAAGCCACCAAAAACAGAAACTATACTGATATGTTAAAGTATCTAGTGAACCCCTTTAGTTGTCGATGTGCTGCAGAAAATGAGCTTTGCTGCTGCTAACTCCTCGGGTTTCTCTGCCTTAGAAACACAAACACACACACACACACACACAATAATTTGTATGTTTAAAACTTGTTTTCCATTTCAGTACCTTCCACTGCTACTCTTGCTTAATTTATTATTCCATCTTTGTCCTTACCTAAGGATTACACTGCTGGTGATACAATAACTCTGGTGTTGTACTAGATATTGAAGATACCTATTGTACTAGGTATTAGGTTGGATCCAAATAATATAAGAAGTACAATCCTAGTTCAGTAATCAAAAAGTTTTTCATTGTTGTATGTTTGAAAAAAAATGTTTTGCTCCAAAAGTAATGTTATTATCAAGTTATAGGTTGTAAGATCAACTTTGGTTTAGATCTACAAAATAGGCTCCTGTGGATGTCTCAAAAAAGTATTTGCATCTTTGAAAAATACAGGGATTTTAGGGAAGTAGTAATGCAAAATTCACTTTTTTTATGGTGCAGTACAAAATTATAAGTGATGTATGACAGTAAAGCAATGTAGAATGATGTGTTAATAAAGCAATAAGGCATGAGAGGGCATGGGATGTGCTGGAAATTGTCACTTTTTGGTGCGTTGTTAGCGATGAGGCGCAGTTGAGTGCCTACAACCACTCAAGAAGTGACAATATCCAGCACAACCCATGCCCTCAAATGCCTTATTTGCTTTTATAAATTTAATAAGCATTTTATAAAAAAAAAAAAAAGATAGTTTCTAAAGATGTAACTTTCCATAACAGAAAATAGTCCATATGAACTAAAAATAATATTCTGGTATTTGCATTTTTTTAAAATTGTTTTTCTTTCAATAAATACAATTAATAAAGACTTAAATAACCATAAAATGAACCTGCTTAGTTGTGTTTCAGTTCATTTGTCTTTATAGACATTCATTTGAATGTTGCCGATAGTGGCACAATTTAGAGTCCTGCGCGGGTCCGATTTTTACAACCCGCTTCCGACCCGGACCCATTACTACAGGACACGACCCGAACCCGCAACCCACTGCAGCACCGTCTTCTTACCCATGACCCAACCCAACCCGTTTTAATAAGACCTGCAATCCGACCCGAAACTGCAAGTGTTTATCCTTTACCTACTGCCTGCGCCGACTGACTCTCTCACATTCACATACAGATATCTACTGACTCTCTCACATTCACACAGAGATATCTACTGACTCTCTCACATTCACACACAGATATCTACTGACTCTCTCACATTCACACACAGATATCTACTGACTCTCTCATATTCACACACAGATATCGCTGCAATTCTCCATGGATTGAGTTTATACAATAGGCTATTATACAGCGTGGTAGCTTTTTCTAGTGGTCTGAATATATTTTAACATCGTAACATTAACTCTCTCTACTTTACTATAAAATACTTGTCTATTCCTTTCGTGCCACCAGTTGAAAGGGAGCTACACCTGGGCTTTCACAGGGAGTTTTGAGGCTGTCGTTTACAAAAACATAATGACAGGTTTTACAAACAATGAATCCAGTTACATGTTTATTACTTTAATTCACCGATTCAAAAATAATTCCACACTTGTGATTTACCTCTCAAACTATTATCCACTACATTATATGAACCCTGCGCTATCTTTTGTTTCACCTCGTCCACAGGCATTTTTAATATCACCAAGCAGACGTGATAAAAAAGATCTTGTGACGTATCAAACAAGCAAGAACAACACTGCTTAGTCAGCTGACTCCTCTCTAATCGCCTCCTGCTTTAGTGCTGGAAATACCAGTACATTTACATAATACATTATTTGTTAAGGGGTTACAGACGAGTATGCTGAAAGGACAGAAAACGTTTTAGGTGATTCAAATTCAGACCCGAAAATTATTTTTTTTGACCCACAGCCGAACCGCAAACCACGAAAAAGTTTACATTCCGACCCGAACCCGACCTGCTTTTGTGGTTCACCCGCGGGCCCCGCGGGTACCTGACCCGATGCAGGACTGTAGCACAGTTATTGAAGTACCTGTCAATTGCTGCAGAAGGAGGCATTGAAGTGGAGGAAGAGGTGTTGCTTTTATTTAATTTGTTTATTTGGTGATGGCGTAGAGTGTTCCTCTGACAAGATGTTGCTCCAGTGATTTATATTTTCTAGCAAGTGGACCCAGTAACTTTGCAGGGAGGTCTCAGATCGTGACCGCTGACAGACATAATTTATCTTGCTTGATTAGTGTACATTTTTGAGGTGTCTGCCTTCCTGCATATTCTGGTTAACATGTTGCCAGGTAATTCACTCATATTGGCTCCAGCATATACAATTCAGCGCAAGAGTGTAGGTACTTTGTTTTGCTTTGTTGGGATGAAGATACAAGGCAGGTGGCTTTTCCAGAGGTTTTAATAAGTACTTATCCAGTGAAGCTGCAGGGCACAAGCGATTTCCAGGCTCTTCAAACATATAATCCGCAGTGATATTCTTTGTTCTGTTTGTAGGGATATTTGTGATTTTTTGTCCTATCATTAAATGTCATGATGTCTTACTTAGCTCAGTTTTCATCTGTTTTTATAATAAAAGAATCCACTCTTAGTTGTCTGTTTCCTTCTTTTTCCCAGTGTCCGAAATCTAACTTTACATCAAACCAAACATTACTAACAAGACCAGTAGCTGTTCGGAGTTTAGGGCATCAGAATGTCAAATTATTAATTGACCAATCAGCTTGCAGCATTCTACTACTCCATTATATAAAGTATAGCAATGCAAAATCGGACATGTCAGAAAAAAGCAAACATTTCAGTATGAAGGCATCTACATTTTTAAGAGAAGGTCCTCTCTGCATATTCAAATGAAGTACACATCATGCATTTCACAACTGGCTTGTGCCAGTGTTGCATTGTGTCCCAAATTTTTATTTAGCCTAGAACATTAATCTATTCAGCCTAGAACAAAGAATAATTAGGGGTGACTTGATTTAAGTAATTCAAATCTTGACAAAGTTAATCCTAGCAACTTTAAACAGTACCAAAACCAGGACGAGAGGACACAGTTGGAAATTAACTGGCGACAGACTAAGGACATATGGTAGGAGACACTTCCTTAAACAGAGGGAGGTGTCGGTATGGAATGGGTTATTATTGGAATCCCTTAAGACTTGACAAGAGATCAACCAGCCACCATGAACTGGACAAATATTGATGGGCCAAATGGCATACACTCGTTGGTAAATTTGATATTCTTATGTTGTGGCCTGCTCCGCCAACACATATGATTTCTTCCAGAACCACACATATTTCTGCTGGCTTACACAAGTTATGATGATGATGATGATGTTGATATTGATGATAATAAAGCTAAAATGTGTCTTATCTGAAATGTGAATTGTCATTCAGGTAACTCAGAGAAGCACTTTTTCATGACTGATTGTCATTTAGTGTTCAACAGAGACGAAACTGAAAGTAATTTATTTAGGCATTTGAAATTGGAAGAGTAGAAGGCGGCCAAAATTGGTCCTTCCAGCACCCCTGTGTACCCTGTGGCCAAACCGCGGCTCGCTGGGCACACTTGACGCACACTTTGCGGCTCGAATTAACTGAAAGAATAATAAACAAAAAATAAATACGAGGGTCTTATTTGTGTTGTTACAAAACTTTATAATGATAACGAAAAAAGCCAGAGGGAGCACACTGCATATCAGAAATCTCAGACCACAGTTAACGTATGCACTCCTTCTCACTCACTGGTTCCGCTCCCTATCTACCCCTACCTCCCCTTCCCTATTTCCACCTACCCAACCTCCCTCCCCACCCCCACCCCCCCCCAAACAATCCAACAATTGTCAACGTGAACCAAATTACCCTGAGGGGACTTGCTGTGAGCCAAACCACCTTGCAAACAGGAAAAATAAACTGCAAATTGAACAACCGTACACAGCATGCATATAATCTAGTAGCCCATGTATTCAATGTTTAGGTAACTAATTGGAGTACAGATTGTCACCAACTATAACATCAACGTCACATAAATGAATAAAGACATAATGACTAGATTAATGTCAAGAAACAGCAAGTGGAAATGTGCAAACCTGATAGGTCACTGTCAATCATAAAAGGAGCAAAATGTTTCCACTTCCATACCGTGAAGGTACAACAAATAGTAATCGAGAGCAAAGTTAATCCATCGATACCAACGTTCCATCTGGGCAAAGGTATGTGAAGCACAGGGTCCTGCACTCAGAGGGATCAATAGCCCCCGTCGTAGCCTTAAAACGTTGAGCAAAGGAAAAATCAAGCAGTAATGAAAGACAGATGCTCCCCTCCATGATTAACCTTCAAAACATACACAAAGAAATTGTCCACTCCCTGGGAGCAAAGCTTCGCTCTCACTTCAACAAAGGCCCTCCTCTTCGTGGTGGTGACAGCAGAGTAATCCACATAAAAAGGGAGTTTTTGCCCCTGTACGATGACCGGAGAGGATTTTCGAGCAGCCTGGAGGAGTCGTTGTCGATCAGTGTAACGATCATGGTAAATATCATGGTGCAGGTTTATTGGAATCCCGAGGGCCACCTGCATATACGCAATGCGCTCTATTTACCTCCAGAAAAGGGTGGTCATCAGAGGAATTCAGGGTCAGATACCAATGCAGAATTTTCTGCTGAAGAAAGTGGATGGGGTCATCGCCTTCAGCCCCTTCAGGAAGCCCCACCAGTCTGACGTTACAGCGACAATTTATGTACTCAAAGACCACCATCTTATCCTGCATAGCATCAATACGAGTTGTTTCATAGAGGAAGCAATATCAAAAACCTCCTGTTTAAGAGCATTGAGGATAGCAACTGTTTCAGTTATATTTCAAATCACAGGCCGCAAAGTTGCGCCAATTGCTTCCTGAACTGATCCACGGAAAGTGCGTGCAACCTCTGCCAAGTGGACGTCCCAATCATCAGGGCCCAGTGACCTCTTGTGACGGTGTCTGTCACTTGCGTGGCTATGCCTATGAGTGAGTGGAGAGACATGTAGGATTGGTGTGTTTGTCACGCCCCACAGGCGCGCAGGATTTATTAACACGTAAGAGAACGAAAGTAAACAAACAGGCCATGTGACGTTACCAGCGATGGTAACGCACAGAGGACACATACAGCAAACTTTACAAAAGCAAAATAAAACAGTACAAAAACTACAAATAAAAGGTACCATAAAAATGACTAGCGCTACTCCCCTAAACAGGAGGTCCCGCTGGACTACACTTCTCTCTGTACTGCAGGCTTTTGTTGCCTGAAACTAAGTTCCGTTCCTACCCCACCCCGGTATACACATGACCGCCGGCGGTTACAGTGAATGCTGGAACCCTGACCCTGGTTAACCCATGCAGTCGTCAGCAGTCTCCAGTTCGCTCCAGCGGGATTCCAGACCTCTGTAGCGCAGTGTCTCATGGCCTTGCAGCAGCATGGTGAGTGTGGCGATGTCCATGTCCCAGTTCTTGACACCACGTGTGAACCTGTGGGTTGCAGGGCGTGAAAGGTGATGCAGGTGCTCCAGACAACGACAAACACAAAGTTCATGGTTCAAGTTCTTTTATTTTCTTTTTGGGTCTCCTTGACCGTTTAAATAATAATACTCGCTCTACCCATAATAATTACTTATAATAATAACAAACACAGACATGAAACACAAACACAGACACGTCTCCGGACTCTCAGTGCAGGTGCGGTGCAGTCCGGGTGTTTTGCTGGCGTAAAGCGTCAGTTCCCAGATCAACGATAAACATACACAGTTTAAGAATAAGCAACACTTCACTCACAGTTTAATCGTCCTTGTTTCCTCCCATTAACCACAACAAAGGAGCAGATTATGGCGTCATGCCCCCCCTAAAGTACCCTAAGCATCGCCCACTCCGATAGCTAGTCAATCATGTATCCTCCAATTCATGACTGCAACTTCACTCACCGTACTAGGGCGAGGCCTCCTGGTACCGTGACGTGGCCCCCTTCCTGAATGGCCGGCTTCCGACTGCCCCTGGAATGAAGTGCCCAACCATTCAGTACGAGGCACACATTTCCTGTTGTACAGTGCCCTCACAGGTCAAGAGGGAGATTGTTGATTCGGATTCATTCGCTCTCTGTCACACCTCTTCATACTCTTTTTCTCCGATGTGGATTTAGGGGAAGCAACAGGTCCCTTGCATGAAGTAGCCATCCAAAAATGTAAGTAAACAATTTTTATATAAAAAATAATCAAAAAATAATATAAAGAGCGTAAGTTGTTCAATTATAAATTAAATAGTGAAGTGGCCGCAGGAACTCTATCAGCAAGCAGCCATCTCAGTGGTAAGGTCACGTGATCCCGTGCATGCATACTTCGATCACCTTGAAAGCCGGAAGTGTGGTTGAGTCAGTTTGATCATTTTGAATTAAGTGCTTGTTCGTTTTGTGGAGACAATGAATGGCACTGAGTAAAACCTCCATGAGTAATACACAAAAGTATGAGGCTTTAAGCCAGAATGGGAGAAAGAGTTTGCTTTCACTGAAAACAGATGTAAACATCTGTGTCTCATCTGCAACAAATCGCTTACACACTAGGCAAGCAACCAACATCTATGAAACAAATCACAACAAATTGTCATCTGAACATCCTCCTGGATCAGACTTGAAGAGAAACAAACTAGCCTCTTTAAAAGCACGACTCAGCAGTCAGCAGATGCTCCTTTCTGCATTCAGTAAAGAAGCTGATGCTCAAGCGAGTTTTGTTATGGCATGGAATATCGCCCGTGCCAAATGCCCTTATTCAGATTAATTAATCTTTTTATAAAATTGGAGTGGGCGCTAGAGTAGATAATGCATGTTTAAATGTTGTATTGCAGGTCTAAAATTCATATTATATTTACGTATCTTATGTCTCGGCATGAGCAGCTACTGTAATCCCTTTCAAAATACAATGCATGTGTCGTCCACAAAGCGCTCAAAATATGGAGCAGTCATGAAAACCCAGCATTCAGATCTTCAAGGGAAGAGCTTGTCAAAAAGAATCCTTACAAAAATGTGTCTTTTTATGTGGTGTTTTTGGTGAAATCAGGGCAGTTGTATTTTGCTTTATAATAACTGAATATATTATATTTAAAGTACTTAGTACATACAGTATAAATAGAAATACAGTTGGTGCTGCTCTATCGGGACGACTCGAGAGATGTAAAAATATCATAAGCATTTGCGACGACCTTAGTCACACTTATATTATGAATACTGTACATGTTAAAATACATTATTTAAAATATGAGTCAATTGTTTTTTTGTATTCCTAAACAAAATTAATTGCTGTTTCTTATTTTGTAAATGAAAC
Source organism: Acipenser ruthenus (assembly GCF_902713425.1). NCBI lineage: Eukaryota > Metazoa > Chordata > Actinopteri > Acipenseriformes > Acipenseridae > Acipenser > Acipenser ruthenus. The sequence continues at coordinate 95,422,096 of NC_081190.1, read as the reverse complement.
AAAATGAAAAATAAACAAATCACATTTTATCACAAGACTTTCTTTGCCACAGCAGCCTGAAACCACAGGAAACCAGCTCCTTCAAGAGTTCAACGTGGTTTACGCAGTTTAAGCAAGTCGCAGCATAATCACGTACTCAGGAACTCATTGCACTGTGCTGCATGAACCTGTTGCACTGAAAAGTGATCTCCGTTCATCATTTGAAAATACTGTATCCCAATTAATGTATTTTGCTGCCATCAAGAGTAATTGCAAGATTTTGCTTTAATGTTGGAGAGAATTAAAAAAAATATTTAAAACCATGGTAGTATTTAAAATTTCTTGCTCGCAAACATTTTATGTTTTACATTTGTACCTTGCGGCTCTCGGCCATATGAAAATTTTAATATGCGACTCGTACGGTCAGGAAGTTTGGCCACCCCTGCCCTATACAATAGTGTGTTGCAACAAAGTTCACTAACTTTGCATCTCTCCCAAATGAAAACAACTTTTGCTCTTGGATTTTCATGGTTCAGATCCGATATATTTTATTTGCAGCATAGAGTTATTTAAAGTTTTCTGGTTACAAGAAACATAAAATTGTTGATTTTGCTTAGAAGTTTTCACAGATCCCTTGCTGGTTTCCACAGTTCCAGGGTACTGAGCCGGCTGTTAAGCTTTTAAAATGTAATAAATTACTTACCCTTAAACAGAACTGCAAGCTAGATTCCATTGAGTAGTTTCTGTTTTATTAAACTCTGGTGTATATGATGTTTGCGAAGGCTTCTTGAATTTAAAGTAACTCACCTGATATATACATGACTGATCATAGATTAAATGCTTCCCTTTGACTCTCTTATTTAGCTGGATATAACTGGAGAGTGAAAAGGCCTGGGGAGAACCCTGAGTATATTTATTCAGTTATTGTTTATGGGGCTGACCATAAACAATAACTAAATAAATATAAATGGGGTTTTCCCCAGGCCTCTTCAGCCAGGCGGGCCGCATGGCAAAGTGGCTGCCGTCACCCGGCTGAAGAAACCCGATCCACCCGTCTTAAACCCCATCCACCCGTCTTGCAGATGCTACTGTGCCTTTAGCAATACAGATTGATTGCGCTTCTAGCGGACTAGAGCCCTTGTGTGTTTTTGGGTGAAAAAAATAAATACATCTTGGAAAAACATGACAGCTGTGTTACGTCTTGACACAACATTTAACCAATCAGAGAGTTGAAGGGGCGGGTTTTCTGTATTAAGCACTTTGAGAGGCTAAAACGTCAAAATGACTGCAAAAAAAATAAGCGATTATTTTCAAAGCAAAAATAGTGACAATGAAGGCAGGGTTTTCAAAATAAGCCAGCAATTGGCGTTCAGTCAATTTTTTGTCATATTATTGTACTGTAAGGTTATATATAGTACATAATAGCTATACCTATGCACCAAAAAAAAGCATATTCCTTTTATTGTGAAAGATATTGGGGTTTCATGTATAGATTATGTATGCCTTTCAGAAGAACGGCATGATTGGATATCAGCTGAACACTTGTCAGTTGACATACAAATGCTTAAGTGCAGAAGTGCTGGATTATTACACACCGATTTCATGCAACAGTTATGATGGTGACCAAACGTGTGTGAGTACTGTTGTGTAAAAAAAAAAAAATGGTTAAAATGAACAGATGCATTCAAAAAATGTAGAACAGCGAAAAACAAAAATGGATGTGCATTAACAAAATGCCCTGAAAACTTAACATAAAGAAAGCAATTTAAATGAAAGAATAAGCTCAATAATTAAGCTAAAAAGGAAGTGAAAAACATTTTTGTTGTGAACTCCAATAAACCTACAGACGTGCTCAAATTTGTTGGTACCCCTCCACAAAAAACGAAGAATGCACAATTTTCTCTGAAATAACTTGAAACTGACAAAAGTAATTGGCATCCACCATTGTTTATTCCATATGTAATAGAAATCAGACTTTGCTTTTGATTTTTTATTCAACATAATATTGTAAATAATAAAACAAATGAAAATGGCATGGACAAAAATGATGGGACCGCTAACCTAATATTTTGTTGCACAACCTTTAGAGGTAATCACTGCAATCAAACGTTTTCTGTAGCTCTCAATGAGACTTCTGCACCTGTTAACAGGTAGTTTGGCCCACTCTTCCTCATCAAACTGCTCCAACTGTCTCAGGTTTGATGGGTGCCTTCTCCAGACTGCAAGTTTCAACTCTTTCCATAGATGTTCAATAGGATTCAGATCAGGACTCATAGAAGGCCACTTCAGAATAGTCCAATGTTTTGTTCTTATGCATTCTTGGGTGCTTTTAGCTGTGTGTTTTGGGTCATTATCCTGTTGGAGGACCCATGACCTGCGACTGAGACAGAGCTTTCTGACACTGGGCAGTACGTTTCGCTCCAGAATGCCTTGATAGTCTTGAGATTTCATTGTGCCCTACACAGATTCAAGGCACCCTGTGCCAGGCGCAGCAAAGCAGCCCCAAAACATAACCGAGCCTCCTCCATGTTTCGCTGTAGGTATGGTGTTCTTTTCTTTGAAATCTTCATTTTTTCATCTGTGAACATAGAGCTGATGTGACTTGCCAAAAAGCTCCAGTTTTGACTCATCTGTCCAAAGGACATTCTCCCAGAAGGATTGTGGCTTGTCAATATGCATTTTAGCAAATTCCAGTCTGGCTTTTTTATGTTTTTCTTTCAAAAGTGGAGTCCTCCTGGGTTTTCTTCCATGGAGCCCACTTTCGCTCAAAAAGCGACGGATGGTGCGATCAGAAACTGATGTACCTTCACCTTGGAGTTCAGCTTGTATCTCTTTGGCAGTTATCCTTGGTTCTTTTTCTACCATTCGCACTATCCTTCTGTTCACTCTGGGGTCAATTTTCCTCTTGCGGCCGCGCCCAGGGAGGCTGGCTACAGTTCCATGGACCTTAAACTTCTTAATAATATTTGCAACTGTTGTCACAGGAACATCAAGCTGCTTGGAGATGGTCTTGTAGCCTTTACCTTTACCATGCTTGTCTATTATTTTCTTTCTGATCTCCTCAGACAAATCTCTCCTTTGCTTTCTGTGGTCCATGTTCAGTGTGGTGCACACAATGATACCAAACAGCACAGTGACTACTTTTCTCCATTTAAATAGGCTGAATGACTGACTACAAGATTAGAGACATGTGTGATACTAATTAAAGAAACTAATTAGTTTGAAATATCATTATAATCCAATTATTTATTATCTTTTCTAAGGGGTACCAACAAATGTGTCCAGGCCATTTTAGAATATCTTTGTAGAATAAGCAATAATTCATCTCTTTTCACAGCTTCTTTGCTTTATTCTATGACATACCAAAGGCATGCAAGTATACATGATAAAATAGCTTTTAATTTCATCACATTTCAGGAGGAATGAAGCATTATTTCAATGAGCTGTAAGGGTACCAACAAATTTGAGCACGTCTGTATGTTATCTTTCTCCAGTCAAATCATAGAGTGCCGGTAAGCACGGTAATTTTCCATAATAAAAAATTGTAATGAAAAAGAAAATGTAGAACATATAAAAGAGGAAACAGATATAGTCAACGAAAGTTATTCAAATTATTTGTCGTATTATATATTTAAGTTAAGGCAAGTTTATTTTTCCGTTAAAAGTGCTCCCGGCTATAATGTTCTGCTGTCCGGCTGTACAGAATTCCTGGGGAGAAGCCTCATACAGGAAGCACTGGTTGACAGTCATGGAATAATGGCAGGGCATAAATAATACTGCAATGTTCGAATACGATAAATGGATAAGAACGATTTCAAATAAGAGCAATTAAAAAATATATATATATCTGAATACTGATACCTATAACAGTAAAATCAAGTACAAGATACAGGAAATAGTTATAATTAAGAGCAGTAGTAGAATACGGCAAAGTATGGAGCAGTTCAGTGCAAGTACAAGATGACGCAAGTACTGGTACAATTGGGTGCCATATAGACCAGTATAGTTGAGAGTTGTAAGGTTTACAGAAGCTGTCTGACAGGTGAGTCTTGAGGAGGCGCCAGAAGGTGGTCAGGTACAGCTAATCTGCTGGTGGCGGAGGGGGCGAGAGTGGGTATAGGGAGAAATAAGAGTCTGGAGATAGGAGGGAGCAGAAAGGTCGAGATAGTGATAGGCTAGTACAAGAGTTTTGAATTGGATGCAAGCAGTGGTAGGGATCCAGTGGAGGGAACAGAGCAGCGGTGTAGTGTGGGAGAAACAACATTTAGGTGAGAGTAAATACAATGAACAACCCACTATTGTACTGGGGAAGTATAAGGATGAACATACAGTACAATACTCCTCAACAGGTTGTAATGAATGACCCCTGACGGTCGGATAGGCATATTGTATGTGTGCATAAAGACACTGACTACAAACCCACTAGGGGGGATTCCCCTTTAGTGAAACTGTAGTGTGTCTGCCTTTAGTACTGAGGGATGGATTAATTTGAATAGAGTAAAAAAAAATAATAATCTGTGAACAACAACACTTATAAAAAATAATACATTATTATATGAGCTTTTTTTTAAAAAAGAAATTTAATTTACCTCTTTAAAAAAAAAAAATGTAATTGCTTATTTACCCAAACAGTATTTCTGAGACATGCGAGGCAGGTGAATCGCCCCCATTTTATTGGTAACATCAGTCAAGATTACAACAAGTTAGAAAATGACATAGCAAATCTGTATTGGTTATTTGGTATGAAGTATGTCTTCTGGGCCCATATGTTTACTGTAACTTGTTACCTTATCTATTATGTTGAAATGAGACGGCTTGTAACGTTTCTGTGCTCCACGGCTGGTATTTTATAATTGAAAAAGATTACCTTAGTTTTGTATCTGCCAACAGTAGGTCAAAAAAACCCAGGTTGGGGCAGTTCTGCCAGTATAAATCTACTGTCTTAAACTACCTTGAATTAAGAGACTCAATTTAAATTCTAATTTAAGCTTGGAAAAATCAGCATGGTACAGTTTGACTTTAGTTTGACAATATTGTATTTAATAAAAGGGTTTAACTATGAATTGTGTTGAGATTTGTAGTACCTCACTGTGGAATTCATTACTTTACACAACACTCCAGATAAGCTGAGTAATGGGTGTTTTATGCATTGAAAAAATATGAATTACGTATGATATTTAAATTGAATGTGTAACAAATATGCAAAGCCATTATGCTGCACAGCTTGAATTCACATGTTAAATAGATCCCTTTAAATAAATGTTCATGTTCAAAATATGTTCTTACAGATTAGCACAATGTATGGTGAGTTAGAGGGGGTTCAGTAGGTATGAATTGGCCTAGGGAGCTGAACCGCTCTAAAGACATATTTTACCTTCTAAAAACTCAGAGGAATAGCATGTAATAGTTGCAGTGCTTGTTTTTCACACCAACTCATTTTGTGCATTTGTTCTGTCGTATTAAAAATTAACAGGAGCCTGCTATCTATCCCAGTGGGAGCTCCTTTGGCAGATGTTACTGTCTATAACTGAGCCCTCAGCTCTGAAGTTTTAAAATCTGAATAGTATGCAAGATTTATTCTTAATGCACTGTGGTACAGATTCCATTAAAGCACATGCCGTGTACACTATTCACATTTTCTTAGATCTTCTCAGTACAGCAGCTAATAACTGATTCTCTCATTTTCTATAAATATATATATACAGAGAGAGAGAGAGAGAGAGAGAGAGAAAGAGAAAAAATGTTATGAAAAACCATGACATGCAGTATTTATGTCACGGGCAGACAGCAATAATAAACGAGCCTTCGGGCAAGTTTGTTATCCTTCTGCTTCTCCCCTCCCATGACATTAATCCTGTATGTCATGGTTTTTCATGAGATATTAAATTTACATTTTCTATAAGTAAGAATAGTGTAGCTACCCAAACTAAGTTAAAGGTACTGTACTGTGATCTATTACTTTATACAAGACAGTACAGAGCTTGTCCCTAATGACAGATAAGCTGGTGATAGAGGAGTATACTTTTCATACACACTGTTTTGGAAAGTCTTTCAAATTCCTCATCCCAGTGACAATTTGAATACAAGTTTATTTATATCTTCAAATATTTGGTATTTTGTAAATCTTGATTAGTAGACCTAAGGCTTGTTGGCAGAGTTCATTGCATTCTCATTGCATTTTGACCAACATTGTTCCTCAGGAGCTCAAAGAAAAGGGCAGGAGAGTAACACATATACTTGCAGGGGAAAGCAGATTACATGACAAGGTAGCACATACAAATGTCAACTGTCACTTGTTCTTTTCTTTAGACATAAAAAAATGTACAATGCCTGTGTATTTTGCATTGGGTGTAGGTCACTTTGGCCTGTTGGGCAGTAAGAAAGTGAGATCAGATTATATCTGTTTTACAGTATGATGTTGACCAAGACTATTTACAACATTACAAGCATTAAACCCTGACAAATAGTGGATGGAGTCAATGTACCTACTTTCCATTTCAGGAGTAGGGATGATTTCCATGGGTTTATTAAAGAAGTACTTATGTTTGGGATGTGAAGTGTAATTGTTTTGACATATAACTTTGAGATATCTAATATTGAATAACTTGTTCATATTTGGTGGTCCTGAGTGAATATGTATCTTACCTGATATCATTTTAGAATCTATGTTGTATTCATTCAAATCCAACGATAAAATGACCAGGCGAATCTGTTCCAAATTGTGCTGGGTTGTGCAGCATATGCGGAACTTGATCTAAATAAAGTAATTCTCTGATATCTAGTATTAAACATAGGTTTTAATATACAGTACTGTGCAAAAGTTTTAGGCAGGTGTGAAAAAATGCTGTAAAGTAAGAATGAAAAATAGACATGTTAATAGATTATATTTATCAATTAACTAAATGCAAAGTGAGTGAACAGAAGAAAAATCTAAATCAAATCCATATTTGGTGTGACCACCCTTTGCCTTCAAAACAGCATCAATTCTTCTAGGGACACTTGCACAAAGTCAGGGATTTTGTAGGCATATAGTCAGGTGTATGATTAAACAATTATACCAAACAGGTGCTAATGATCATCAATTCAATATGTAGGTTGAAACACAATCATTAACTGAAACAGAAACAGCTGTGTAGGAGGAATAAAACTGGGTGAGGAACAGCCAAACTCAGCTAACAAGGTGAGGTTGCTGGAGACAGTTTACTGTCAAAAGTCATACACCATGGCAAGACTGAGCACAGCAACAAGACACAAGGTAGTTATACTGCATCAGCAAGGTCTCTCCCAGGCAGAAATTTCAAGGCAGACAGGGGTTTCCAGATGTGCTGTCCAAGCTCTTTTGAAGAAGCACAAAGAAAGGGCAACGTTGAGGACCGTAGACGCAGTGGTCGGCCAAGGAAACTTACTGCAGCAGATGAAAGACACATCATGCTTAGTTCCCTTCGCAATCGGAAGATGTCCATCAGTGCCATCAGCTCAGAATTGGCAGAAAACAGTGGGACCCTGGTACACCCATCTACTGTCCGGAGAAGTCTGGTCAGAAGTGGCCTTCATGGAAGACTTGTGGCCAAAAAGCCATACCTCCGACGTGGAAACAAGGCCAAGCGACTCAACTATGCACGAAAACACAGGAACTGGGGTGCAGAAAAATGGCAGCAGGTGCTCTGGACTGATGAGTCAAAATTTGAAATATTTGGCTGTAGCAGAAGGCAGTTTGTTCGCCGAAGGGCTGGAGAGCGGTACACAAATGAGTGTCTGCAGGCAACAGTGAAGCATGGTGGAGGTTCCTTGCAAGTTTGGGGCTGCATTTCTGCAAATGGAGTTGGGGATCTTGTCAGAATTAATGGTCTCCTCAATGCTGAGAAGTACAGGCAGATACTTATCCATCATGCAATACCATCAGAGAGGCATCCGATTGGCCCCAAATTTATTCTGCAGCATGACAACGACCCCAGACATACAGCGAAAGTCATTAAGAACTATCTTCAGCGTAAAGAAGAACAATGAGTCCTGGAAGTGATGGTATGGCCCCCACAGAGCCCTGATCTCAACATCATCGAGTCTGTCTGGGATTATTATTATTATTATTATTTATTTCTTAGCAGACGCCCTTATCCAGGGCGACTTACAATTGTTACAAGATATCACATTATACAGATATCACATTATTTTACATACAATTACCCATTTTTACAGTTGGGTTTTTACTGGAGCAATCTAGGTAAAGTACCTTGCTCAAGGGTACAGCAGCAGTGTCCCCCACTGGGGATTGAACCCACAACCCTCCGGTCAAGAGTCCAGAGCTCTAACCACTACTCCACACTGCTGCCCTGAATTACATGAAGAGAGAGAAGCAACTGAGGCTGCCTAAATCCACAGAAGAACTGTGGTTAGTTCTCCAAGATGTTTGGGCCAACCTACCTGCCGAGTTCCTTCAAAAACTGTGTGCAAGTGTACCTAGAAGAATTGATGCTGTTTTGAAGGCAAAGGGTGGTCACACCAAATATTTTTCTTCTGTTCACTCACTTTGCATTTTGTTAATTGATAAATATAAACTATTAACATGTCTATTTTTGAAAGCATTCTTACTTTATAGCATTTTTTCACACCTGCCTAAAACTTTTGCACAGTACTGTATATTTTTCTCCAAACATTGTGCTTGTTATATAAACTTATATAAAGTACATGAATGCTTATAGAGTGCTATGGTTATTTTACCCATGAGAATAGCCATAAACAATGCATTCCACCATCTTCAGGGGCTCGTTGGTTATTCAATCAATCAATCAATCCATCTTTACTGTATATAGCGCCTTTCATAGTGGACCACCATCACGCAGCAATCCTCATTCATGGGATTACTACAGTTCTCTATGAACGTTCATGGAAGTGCAGTCACTTTCGTTTAACAAACATTTACTATTTTGCTATTTTTAAAGACTTTTTTATCATCATTTTTTTTTTTTTTTTTTAATCTAGTGTAATAATGCCAAAATAATACCGGACAGGAAGTAATGATAGGACTGTTTGTTGATGTCTCCTTGTGCCCAGAGGTTAAGTGATTACGGCAGAGTTGTATTACTGTTGATAAGAGGCAGCTGAATAGCATTGCTATTGCCTTCTAAGAGATTGCAACCGTATTACCTGATAAACCAAGTTATCTACTGCTAAACAATTCCTTTGGCTGACAGTTTGGGAAGTTAGCTATCTTCCAAATGATTCTTTATCTTACTGGTAAAATAAATAATCTCATTCTTCTAAAATGATTAGTCTTTGAAAATATTTATAATGTATTTAAACCAAAAATTGAATGTCAGCTTTTTACTTTATCTAAAATCCAAAAAATTATTTCTATGGGTTGAATCTTGCTGTGATTGTTAAGTTAGAATGTTGAGTAAGAATAGCGTGTTATTGTCATGGCGCATGTGTGATGTTAATAAGAGTCAACACAGATGTAATTATAAAAAGAAATCGAACAATATTTAGGGTTCCTGTTCAACGTTGATGGCTCACTAATACTTCATGTATTCATTTTTGGCTCCCCTTGTATCAGTGCTTTTTGTTGATCTGCACTTTCACTGCTAATTTCTGAAACCAGATCAGACGGCCGCTTCAGTTTATGGAAGCACTAAGAGTACCCATACATTTTGTGTATAGCAGGGTTTAAAACTTGTTTGAATGTCATTCAAATAATAAGAGCCAGAAACTGGAGAGAGCCATGATGATTAATGCCATGATGAGTAGTGGTTAGGGCTCTGGACTCTTGACCGGAGGGTTGTGGGTTCAATCCCCAGTGGGGGACACTGCTGTTGTACCCTTGAGCAAGGTACTTTACCTAGATTGCTCCAGTAAAAACCCAACTGTATAAATGGGTAATTGTATGTAAAATAATGTGATATCTGTATAATGTGTATAATTAATAATAATAATAATAATAATAATAATAATAATAATAATAATAATAATAATAATAATAATAATAAAGGCGAAAGAAAAAGGGAAAATAAAACACAGTAATAAAACTACAAACAAAAAGTGCTGCTTACGCAGTGCCCCCACTGCCGCTAAGCCGGTCAGAACGGGCCTCCGTCCTACGCTCAATTACCCTCTATACACTGGGATGGCCGGAGTTCCCCGTACAACTAAGCACGTCCCCTCGGGTGCGTGGTGATTTCTGTTATTTCTTTTCTCGTTAAATTATTTTAAGGCCGGCTGTTTTTCTCAGCCAGTTTTGCCTCGTTTTATTTTAAAACTGACGTCTTTCGTCAGTGTCACTGGGTATTCCCCAAACACGGCCACCCGAGCGCCCAACCAAACCAGATCTTATGGGCCGAGCAGTCTCCCAAGGCCCGCCCCTCAGCCACTCAGAGAGAGGGAAAGCACACACACCCTCTTCCCCACCTCTCCGTGTCATCGCCATGACCGACAGGCGGATCCCACGAGACTGCTGCCCTCTACCTGCAGTAATACGGATGTGCCAGACAGTCAGTCCAGATCTCCCCTGTTACAGTGTGTTACAATATTATTTATTATTATTATTTATTTCTTAGCAGACACCCTTATCCAGGGCAACTTACAATTGTTACAAGATATCACATTATTTTTTACATACAATTACCCATTTATACAGTTGGGTTTTTACTAGAGCAATCTAGGTAAAGTATCTTACTCAAGGGTACAGCAGCAGTGTCCCCCACCTGGGATTGAACCCACGACCCTGCGGTCAAGAGGCCCTAACCACTACTCCACACTGCTGCTTATATGTGTATAACAGTAAACTATGAAGTATTTCCTGCTTTGTGCCCTGTGCAGTCATTCCTCTGAAAATGCTTTACTTACCATTCACACTGAGATCTAAAGGAGCCTGCTTGCAGTAGGAGGGGAGGCCAGTAATAAGAATTGTGCTAATTGAGAATTGTTCCCAGAACTTTCTGCAGTATAAACCCAGCTTGTATCTGAATCTATTATGTTTAAACCATCAAAACAAAACAAAACAAAACAAAACAAAAAACACTTTACTATTTAATGGATTACAACTCATCCTGTGAAATGAATTACAAATACTCAGTAGTAGCTGTAGGTAGCAAATCACAAGATTACACATGGTTTTTGCATTAGAGACTCTCCATAGGGTCTATTATGAAAAAAAAAAGTGTCAACGCTAACTTTGTGACAGAAAAAAAAATGAAACAGTATAAAACAAGCACAACACAATTTATTTTGCTATGGGTAGCAGTTTGATTATAGTTTGTTTTCTTTTTTTACCATTAAATGATTAGATTTGCTTTGCACTTGCTTCATAATGGGGTCTTAAGTTCCACAGCATGTCAAGTAAATAAACGCATTGTTCCATTATTCCATTGGGCTCATATGCTCTGAAACCAAAACAGTAAAATGGTCCAAGTTCACCAACACCTAACGATTTTAAAAAGCTGTGAGCCCAGAATACCAATGAAAAACATGATTGCCATGTACTGAAAGAGAAACATGATGATTGAAGTGAAAATAATTCAAGGCCCTACTATTATACACACTTCTGTTCTTTTCAAAATTACACCATCTGGACCACATAATAGTCTTTAATGCAACTGTTATAGCACCGTGGCAAAAGTAGTCTAGACAGTAGGTAAATTCATTTTTAATCGTACACATATTTCACCATTGTTCTTACCCCGTTCAACTATCTTTGAAGACAACCCTGTCTGTAAAACTGTGCCATTCTTTTACTACAAAAAATAGGTTATATAAAAGCAGCCTTTACAGACATTTTATCTTCTTACCTTTCACATTTGACAAACAGCCTTGCACTTTAGAGGATTATTCAAGCTATTTTAGACTCACTTATTCACCTACATGGTCGAGGGAGCTTTACTTTTTACACCTCACACACTTCTGTTTAAGTTGAAGCAGGATGAACTGTAGGAGCTGTCATATTATAGTTTTTTTCTATCATAGTATCATGGTGAAATACAGTACCTTGCTTACCTCTGCCTAACAGACCAGTTTCACTAAGCATTCGCTAGCAATAAACCACCACAGTAGGCTTCAAATTATGTGTTAAGGTTATTTTACCTGAGTTAGTAGCTGCTGCTCTTCAGTTCAAGCTGCCTGCCATAAATATGGCTAGATTAATAAAAGTACATTTGAATGAGGTCTGCGAAAGATCAGGTAGATCATTTCTGAGGTGGTGGTCTTAAAATAGACCACTGTGTGTAGAAGCTGTTTCAGCACCACAGTAGTTGCTTTTTTAATATATATATATATACATATACTGTATATATATATATATATATATATATATATATATATATATATATATATATATATATATATATATTTTGAAAGAAGAATGAAATTAATTTGTTTACTTAGCAGATGCCTTTATCCAAGGCGACTTACAGAGACTGCAGAGTCAGCATCAACTGCAGAGTCACTTACAATTACGTCTCACCCAAAAGACAGAGCACAAGGAGGTTAAGTGACTTGCTCAGGGTCACACAATGAGTCAGTGGCTGAGGTGGGATTTGAACTGGGGACCTCCTGGTTACAAGCCTTTTTCTTTAACCACTGGACCACACAGCCTCCTTGGAAAAAAAAGGAATCAAGCCCATGGCATTTTAGCAGATTTTGATATGATAAAATGGCTTCTTAAGCAGAAACTTCTGACTTGAACCCATTAGTGCAAGTACATGTTATCTCAGGTTATCTTGTCTTCAACTAAGTGGCTTAAATTGTTGGTGAAGGACTCATGAGTGAAATATCGATCTCCTCCGAGCAGCACCTTATTTATGGTTCCCAGTCAGAGCAAGTTAACGTCTGTACAGTAACAGAATGTAAGGAACTCCAACAAGACTTCTCACATACTTGCACTTGCACTGACGGCTTCATATATCAGTGCCTGAAGAAGATTCTGAATTTGAACAGCACTGTTGTATATCCTTTTTTTTCAACAATACAACCACAAGATGAATGTATTACTTTATATTCGGCAATGGCGTGTTTCAGTTCTTCTGTAAGGGTGTCTTTCAAACATAGATTTGCTTAACGTTTTTGCTGTTTTGATGTTACACTGTATGTCCAAAGTTCCTATTTCAAGAAGCTGCTTGGATAAAGAGCTTTATATACTGGCACAAGCACAATGAGCTGCTATAATGTTACCAATAAAAAGAGCAGCCTCTGCATGAATTCAGCATTTAAAAGTATAGTAGTGAAAGTACTGCAGTGAATACGTTATTTAAATTGTACAGTCATAAAATATAACATTGCAGTCATCAATATGGTAATTTGTTCATACAGACCTCATAAAATGTATATTTTGTAGCAACTTAAACAATAAAACTGGGTTATCTTATTCTGCATTCAGCCCTTAAAAGCTTCATAAAACTCATGGCTGTAACTCTCTTGTCCTAAAACTATCCTTGAAGGTCATTTTCTCTTCGCCTCTGGCTACTGTTGCTTAACGTTTTCAGAAACCATCTGCTGCAATAATTGCTGTCAGATTTAAATAGCTTAAAAATATATATGCTCCTGTTTTGTTTTGATTTGCAGTGTTTCCCACTGCTAACTTTCAATAGTGTGCATGCCATCTGTGTCAGGGTAGCGTTGAGGTCAAGGTAAGCGGCACGAATAGCAGTTAGATCACTTTTTAATGCAGTTTCATTTAACAACAAATTAATAAAAATAAGTAAACAAAAATACAAATAAAAAATCACCTGAAATAAAGCACCCAAGTTAAAACTATCACAGTGCTGAATCATCCAGAGCACAACCTGCTTCTCTTCGATGTGTCCTAAACAAGAGCCCTGTAACAAAGGGTCTGGCTCCTACTTATATATATATATATATATATATATATATATATATATATATATATATATATATATATATATATATATATATATATATATATACTGTATAGTCAAACTTAGATTGGCAATCAGTTATGCAATTTGAGACTGACCACATTCCACACATAGATTCTTCAGGGATGATATTTTAACCCCATCTCTGCCAAACTCAACCCTGCCACACATCATTATTATTATGATGATAACTATTCTAGGCATCTGTAAATTGCAGAAGTAGCAACAAAGTTATAAAGTATTGTAACTCAGTCGAGCAAATTCAAGTGCAAAAAAGAGATGTACTGTACCAATGGCCAATGTTAAATGAATTCAGCAGTTCTTAATTTAAAAATATGTTTCTTTTCTTTTTCAGAACAAGATCATTTTAGATCCGCTGACCTTCAGTGAAGCGCGCTTCAGGCCGTCCCTGGAGGAGCGCTTGGAGAGTATCATCAGTGGAGCAGCGCTGATGGCAGACTCCTCGTGCACACGTGACGACCGGCGGGAGAGAATTGTGGCCGAGTGTAATGCTGTGCGACAGGCCCTGCAGGATTTGCTAAGCGAGTACATGAATAATGTAAGTCGCAATTTTATCTGCAATAGAAGCGGGTTCCTTTTTGCTACTTTTAAAGACTGCCTTGAGCAAGCCTTGCTATTAAACACAACCCAATACTTAGATAACAGCAAGCATATTGTCATATTTTAATATATATATTTTTTCTTGAACATCTTTTTTTTTCCTTTTCTTAAATATGTTTACTGTTACTGAATAAGCCGTGTGTGTATGTATTGGAAGAAAGTATTCATTTGAAAATGAAAATTGCTTGGTCAAACCACACTGCACTATGTAGTCACTGCCTTTTCAATAATGTATTGGCAAGAATGATAAGGTTATAACAAAGTATTTAAAAAATGATATTGGCAAGATGAAATATTTAACAGTGGAAGTGAGCAGCTAATATTGTGTAACCAGTTCATATCTTGAATTATATCTAGTATTTTTAATTAACTTCCAGCTACTTGGTTTATGGGTAGGCCAGGGGCATATTTTTTTTTTTTTATTTGCTTCATGATGACTTCAGTAAAAGTAAAAAAAAAGCGTTCAATTTAAATATTTAGGTCTCTGTAACAAGCAGTACTGTATGATGCACTGCCGATATGGATTTTGACCCCTGTTGGTGTGATCATAGTGGTTAAGACACTTGCTTGTGGTGTGCTTGGTCTCAAGGTTTTCTCCCATCCTCCATCCAGGTTTACATCTGTGTAAAGGTTTGTAATGTGTTTGTCATAAAATAGAAATATGTTACAAATTTCCTTGGGAACTTTAGTTTTAAAGTTAAATGTTTTAAAAAAAGATAATTTGGTTACTTTACTTGGACTGAGTGAGTAATATTTAATATTAGAGATGTTTGTTCTTTAAAACAAGTTTCAAACTCATTAAAAAAACGCCAGGTTGATATATTACAAAGTTATCTTCCCTATAAATCACAATGCATGTTCAGAGAATACTAATGAAGCCTCCCAAGTATTAATAATAGAAAAGATGTTATTCGGGACTCTCGCAATATGTCTAATATTTAAAGCAATTAGAACCTTATGGTTGCTTTGGCAGCAATTTATAACATGGGATCTTTGACTACACCCAGCTGGAACACTAACATTTAACATTTTACCATGCAATCTTCAAATCTGATGGATGGCAGAACTGGAAATAATTACTATTATTAAAACACCTTGGTCCATATTTTAAGTGTGCTTCCTCAATTAACTCCTATTTTTGGAAAAGAGAAAAGAAGCATGTTAATGTTACAAAATAAAAAAAGAAAAAGCACATTGGGAAAAAATAGGAGATAGTTAAAGACTTTATTAACAGTATCTTTTGTTTTGTTTTGTTTTGTTACCATACAAGCAGTGTTTAGGCTCATACTGTAGTCCTGTGGAAGTGAACTCTTGTCGAACTTGGAACATTGACAATTGATTTGTTTGAAAGTAGATCAATATTGGCTAAATCCTGGCAGCTGTCAAGGACTTTCCAAATCCAGTTTGAAAGTTATTCCAAACCTCACAGATTCCCCACCATGCATTGCTGTAAGTGTTATGCTTTGTCATACACATGTCATGTTGCCAGCAAGTTAGATTTTAGTTTTACTGTGAATAGCACCAGGAATAGTTATCAATTGACCATAAATATACCTAACTCCTCCAGGCCTCTCTATTGCCTTCATATTGTATTTGTTGAGGTAGAACTTGTTTTGTTTTGGCCTGTAGGATGATGTTCATGGCCAGTTAATGAACTAAATAATTACAGTATCTGTAGCAATACAATATTTGACTTAGTGACTGAGCAGAATTTTACAAGTTAAAATGGTACTTGGAGAACCCTGTGAATGTTATGATGATTTGTGATTCGAAGCTTGGTGATGACTGTTTTATACATTGAAATTGAACCATTTATTACAAGATATATAGTAGCGGCTCCTGACTTTAATAAGTGGGGAGACTAAAATATATATATTTATATTTATATATATATATATATATACAGTGCCTTGCGAAAGTATTCGGCCCCCTTGAACTTTGCGACCTTTTGCCACATTTCAGGCTTCAAACATAAAGATATGAAACTGTAATTTTTTGTGAAGAATCAACAACAAGTGGGACACAATCATGAAGTGGAACAAAATTTATTGGATATTTCAAACTTTTTTAACAAATAAAAAACTGAAAAATTGGGCGTGCAAAATTATTCAGCCCCTTTACTTTCAGTGCAGCAAACTCTCTCCAGAAGTTCAGTGAGGATCTCTGAATGATCCAATGTTGACCTAAATGACTAATGATGATAAATAGAATCCACCTGTGTGTAATCAAGTCTCCGTATAAATGCACCTGCACTGTGATAGTCTCAGAGGTCCGTTTAAAGCGCAGAGAGCATCATGAAGAACAAGGAACACACCAGGCAGGTCCGAGATACTGTTGTGGAGAAGTTTAAAGCCGGATTTGGATACAAAAAGATTTCCCAAGCTTTAAACATCCCAAGGAGCACTGTGCAAGCGATAATATTGAAATGGAAGGAGTATCAGACCACTGCAAATCTACCAAGACCTGGCCGTCCCTCTAAACTTTCAGCTCATACAAGGAGAAGACTGATCAGAGATGCAGCCAAGAGGCCCATGATCACTCTGGATGAACTGCAGAGATCTACAGCTGAGGTGGGAGACTCTGTCCATAGGACAACAATCAGTCGTATACTGCACAAATCTGGCCTTTATGGAAGAGTGGCAAGAAGAAAGCCATTTCTTAAAGATATCCATAAAAAGTGTCGTTTACAGTTTGCCACAAGCCACCTGGGAGACACACCAAACATGTGGAAGAAGGTGCTCTGGTCAGATGAAACCAAAATCGAACTTTTTGGCAACAATGCAAAACGTTATGTTTGGCGTAAAAGCAACACAGCTCATCACCCTGAACACACCATCCCCACTGTCAAACATGGTGGTGGCAGCATCATGGTTTGGGCCTGCTTTTCTTCAGCAGGGACAGGGAAGATGGTTAAAATTGATGGGAAGATGGATGGAGCCAAATACAGGACCATTCTGGAAGAAAACCTGATGGAGTCTGCAAAAGACCTGAGACTGGGACGGAGATTTGTCTTCCAACAAGACAATGATCCAAAACATAAAGCAAAATCTACAATGGAATGGTTCACAAATAAACATATCCAGGTGTTAGAATGGCCAAGTCAAAGTCCAGACCTGAATCCAATCGAGAATCTGTGGAAAGAACTGAAAACTGCTGTTCACAAATGCTCTCCATCCAACCTCACTGAGCTCGAGCTGTTTTGCAAGGCGGAATGGGCAAACATTTCAGTCTCTCGATGTGCAAAACTGATAGAGACATACCCCAAGCGACTTACAGCTGTAATCGCAGCAAAAGGTGGCGCTACAAAGTATTAACTTAAGGGGGCTGAATAATTTTGCACGCCCAATTTTTCAGTTTTTTATTTGTTAAAAAAGTTTGAAATATCCAATAAATTTCGTTCCACTTCATGATTGTGTCCCACTTGTTGTTGATTCTTCACAAAAAATTACAGATATGAACTTTATGTTTGAAGCCTGAAATGTGGCAAAAGGTCGCAAAGTTCAAGGGGGCCGAATACTTTCGCAAGGCACTGTATATATATATATATATATATATATATATATATATATATATATATATATATATTATACTTTTTATTATACGCAATAAAACGTTGCCCATTTCAAAAGGTACTTTGTAATTTAATAAGAAATGTAATACATTAATATAGTTTAAGCAGCACATAAGGCAAGCAACTGAATATAACAAAAAACATCGTAGACTTACTTGATTGATGAATCTTGAGTGATATCATTTGTAGAACAAAAATATTTTTACAACCCGTGGAAGATTTTTTAAATCACTTTAGCCCACAGATTTCCACTGGGAAGATGAAAAGCCGGTTTGAAAAACCAAACAGTTGAAAGCGAGGAAAATGACGTATGAATTAAAAAAAAATCTACAACGTACTCTACAACTATGGAAATCGAAACTTAAGCGAGTAGCCACACATGACCCATAACCTGCTTTGCAACAAGCACGTCAAGATCAAGTCTAATTATGAGTGGTAGAGGCTAGCCGCAAGCTTGCATCGTGTAGCCAATACAAACACATTAAAACTTGACAGATAGGTGATTACAGATTGAAGACACACAGAATTTCACCCATTTTGAGGCTACATTAGCTAATAGCAATACAGTAGACCTTGGAAAGCATGCCGTAGGGTAAGCCTCTTTTTACTTTTACAAAATTACATGTAGGCTTAGCCTCCATAGCCTCTTATGACAAGCCTCTGTGCAAAAGTTTTAGACATTTTGCATTTTTCTACTCTGATGCATAAGGAAACTAAAACTTTGTGTTCAATGCAAATACATTATGAAAAAGAAAATCTTACTCAAATAACCAAATTCATACACAATATACCTTGATATAAACTAATAGGGAGTATGTCCACCCTTTACCTTCAAAAACACTGAAATTCTTCTAGGGACACTTTCAAATAATTGTGTTATAAACTCTTGTGGGATGTTGCTCCACGCTTCTTTGTAGACCTTACAGAGATCATCTAAGTTGCTGGGGTTCTTTTTTACTTTTTCTTTGTCCAAATAGACCCATACAGCTTAAATGATATTGAGAGCTGGGCTTTCAGGGAACCATTCCATGCCTTGAAGGACTCCAGCTTCCTCTTTCTTTTTCAAATAGGTTTTAATTATACCAGCTGAGTGTTTTGGATCATTATCTTTTTCTTTGTCCAAATAGTCCCATACAGCTTCAATGATATTGAGATCTGGGCTTTGAGGGGGCCATTCCATGTGCGGAAGGACTCCAGCTTCCTCTTTATTTTGCAAATACGTTTTAATTATTCCAGCTGAGTGTTTTGGATAATTATCTTTTTCTTTGTCCAAATAGTGCCATACAGCTTCAATGATATTGAGATCTGGGCTTTGAGGGGGCCATTCCATGCGTTAAAGGACTCCAGTGTCCTCTTTATTTTGCAAATAAATTTTAATTATTCCACCTGAGTGTCTTGGATAATTATCTTGCTGTAAGATGAAGCTTGGACCAATCTAAGTCTTGCACCACTGGGGATAGCATGGCGGATTAACATTTGTTTGTACCTGCTGCAGTCAATATACCAATAATTGTCAGCAATTTTCCAACACCACTTGAGGACATGAACCCCTAAACTTGAGTTGAACCTCCTCCATGCTTAACTGTTGGCTTCAAGCAAGGCTCTGTTTGTCGTCTCACATACTGTCTTCAATTAGATCCAAATAAATGCACCTTTGACCATTGTTCCACAATCCAATTTCTGTGTTATTGTGCATATTTTAGCCTTTTAGTCGTGTTGCCCTTTCTTAACAGAATTTTTCTTACTGCAACGCATCCTTTAAGTCCTGATTTCAAAAGTGACCTTCGTACTGTTGATGGATGGACAACGACACCTCAGCGGTCTGCCAGTTCTGTTGTCAATTCAATGCTTGTCTTCTTTCTATTCCTTAAGGATATTATCTTCAAGTATTGCTCATCCTTGTTAGACAGCTTTCTGGGTCTTCCAGTCCTGGGTTTGTCAATTACAGATGATGTTTCTCTGTACTTGTTGAATATGCTTTAGATATCGCATCTTGAAAATCTAGTGATGCAAGCTATTTCACTAAATGTTTATACAGAAACACAATTCTATGGCGATCTTCTACTGACATTTTAGCCATTTTGTTTTAAGCTAACAGTTAATCCTGATAGATCCGTATTCTGCAGTACGAAAAGTGGGCTTTTAGCTTTATGGATGTGTAGAGCGGAACACCTGATGTTAATGACAAGGAACACCTGAAAATGAGTCATCAATTACATTTGATTGGTAAATGTGATGGATTAGCTACTACAACACTTCATAATGGCTGCTTATGTATAGTTTACTTTGAGTTGTTGGGATCACAAGTTTTTGAAGAGTCTGATAAATGTGCATTAAAGATTGCTAAATGACAAGCTTGGTTTCTTCTCACCCAAACTAAGCTGTATTAATAACAATCAAAGTTATTATAATAGAAAACACTAGTGGAGGCTCTGAATAAATTGTTGATGCTCATAACATCCATATATTGTAACTCCTGAATGTGTCTAAGACTTTTGCACAGCAGTATATATATATATATATATATATATATATATATATATATATATATATATATATATATACAGTACTGTGCAAAAGTTTTAGGCAGGTGTGAAAAAATGCTGTAAAGTAAGAATGCTTTCAAAAATAGACATGTTAATAGTTTATATTTATCAATTAACAAAATGCAAAGTGAGTGAACAGAAGAAAAATCTACATCAAATCAATATTTGGTGTGACCACCCTTTGCCTTCAAAACAGCATCAATTCTTCTAGGTACACTTGCACACAGTTTTTGAAGGAACTCGGCAGGTAGGTTGGCCCAAACATCTTGGAGAACTAACCACAGTTCTTCTGTGGATTTAGGCAGCCTCAGTTGTTTCTCTCTCTTCATGTAATCCCAGACAGACTCGATGATGTTGAGATCAGGGCTCTGTGGGGGCCATACCATCACTTCCAGGACTCCTTGTTCTTCTTTACGCTGAAGATAGTTCTTAATGACTTTCGCTGTATGTTTGGGGTCGTTGTCATGCTGCAGAATAAATTTGGGGCCAATCAGATGCCTCCCTGATGGTATTGCATGATGGATAAGTATCTGCCTGTACTTCTCAGCATTAAGGAGACCATTAATTCTGACCATATCCACAACTCCATTTGCAGAAATGCAGCCCCAAACTTGCAAGGAACCTCCACCATGCTTCACTGTTGCCTGCAGACACTCACTCATTCATAAATGGGATTTTTTTTCAGCCCTTTGGCGAACAAACTGCCTTCTGCTACAGCCAAATATTTCAAATTTTGACTCATCTGTCCAGAGCACCTGCTGCCATTTTTCTGCACCCCAGTTCCTGTGTTTTCGTGCATAGCTGATTCGCTTGGCCTTGTTTCCACGTCGGAAGTATGGCTTTTTGGCCACAAGTCTCCCATGAAGGCCACTTCTGACCAGACTTCTCCGGACAGTAGATGGGTGTACCAGGGTCCCACTGTTTTCTGCCAATTCTGAGCTGATGGCACTGCTGGACATCTTCTGATTGCGAAGGGAACTAAGCATGATGTGTCTTTCATCTGCTGCAGTAAGTTTCCTTGGCCGACCACTGCGTCTACGGTCCTCAACGTTGCCCGTTTCTTTGTGCTTCTTCAAAAGAGCTTGGACAGCACATCTGGAAACCCCTGTCTGCCTTGAAATTTCTGCCTGGGAGACACCTTGCTGATGCAGTATAACTACCTTGTGTCTTGTTGCTGTGCTCAGTCTTGCCATGGTGTATGACTTTTGACAGTAAACTGTCTTCAGCAACCTCACCTTGTTAGCTGAGTTTGGCTGTTCCTCACCCAGTTTTATTCCTCCTACACAGCTGTTTCTGTTTCAGTTAATGATTGTGTTTCAACCTACATATTGAATTGATGATCATTAGCACCTGTTTGGTATAATTGTTTAATCATACACCTGACTATATGCCTACAAAATCCCTGACTTTGTGCAAGTGTACCTAGAAGAATTGATGCTGTTTTGAAGGCAAAGGGTGGTCACACCAAATATGGATTTGATTTAGATTTTTCTTCTGTTCACTCACTTTGCATTTAGTTAATTGATAAATATAATCTATTAACATGTCTATTTTTGAAAGCATTCTTACTTTACAGCATTTTTTCACACCTGCCTAAAACTTTTGCACAGTACTGTATATATATATATATATATATATATATATATATATATATATATATATATATATATATATATATATATATATATATATATAATGAAATCTTGATGCATGTAAATGGGATTTTTTTTCATTTGATTTACGCAACCTACTCAACACTTTCAATGTGTGAAAAAATGGGGGTGGAGGGGCGGTGAATAAACAAATCAATTAAAAATAAAAACCTGAAAAGTCTTTATTAGATAAGTATTCACCCCCTTTGCTATGACACTCCTTAATAAGCTCAGGTGCAACCAATTGCCTTTAGAATTCACACAATAAGTAAAATGGAGACCATCTGTGTGCAATAAAAGTGGTTCACATGCTTTCCGATTCAATACACCTGTCTCTGTAAGGTCCCACAGTTGGGTAGTGCATTCAAAGCAAAGATACTACCATGAAGACCAAGGAGCTTTCAAAACAACTCTGGGATAAAGTTGTGGAAAGGTACAGATCAAGGGAGGGGTATAAAAATATTTCGAAGGCATTGAATATCCCTTGGAGCACAGTCAAGTCGATCATTAAGAAGTGGAAGGTATACGGCACCACCCAGAATCTGCTTAGAGCAGGCCATCCTCCCAAACTGAGCAGCCGGGTAAGAGGGGCAAGCCACCAAGAGGCCAATGACAACTCTGAAAGACCTACAGCGTTCCATGGCTTTTTTATGCTTCTACTTCAGAAGCCATGGTGACAGTAAGTATAACCCTTCCCATCACACATTTTAGTGTTTTAAAGCCAAAGAAACAAGATTTAATGTTGCTGATTCTGTAAATGAATATGCTACAAACATGTAATGTTATATCAACATGTTAATGACATTTTATTGTACATTTTCTTATATTAATATAACAGTGTTTTACATTTTTTTCTTGTCATATACCCGTGGGCTTCGCATTCTGTTTACTGAGGCAGACTAAGTAAGACATTGGAAGAGAAACGAGGCATTGAATTAAGGAGTCTAACAAGAGCAATGACTTTCTATTTAAACATGAGTCCATAATATTTTACAAAATTGACTAAATAAGTAGTATTTAATATTAATGTTCCATTTTCAGTTAGGGTTAATTATATATATATATATATATATATATATATATATATATATATATATATATATATATATATAATGTTTCTATTTGTAACCTTATCATAGTGTGCTTATATCAAGTACATATCGGCTATCTAACTACAGCGAATACAATAGTGCACCTCTCCAATTAATCAACCTCCTAACTGCATTTTGCACAGACAGCAGAGCTAATACCCACAGCTTAAAATAAACTGTAGCTGTAAATTATTGCGATATAATTTAGTGAGAAAGTACAGAAGATTGTGCGTGGAGAGACTGCAATGTAGGAGACGAACTGTAGATGATACATTGCATTCAGTTAATTTCATAACCTTTTGCAGACCCCCTGAGGTGTATGCATACCGTTTACTGTAAGTATATATATATATATATATATATATATATATATATATATATATATATATATATATATATATATATATACAGATATATATATATATATATATATATATATATATATATATATATATATATATATATATATATATATATATATATATATATTATTTTTTTTAATTGGGCATCTGAGGTTTTTTCTTAATTAAAAGGAATGCACCCATCTTCTCAAACCTTTCTGAGCTTCTTTCCATCATTTATTATTGTCATTAACTATATTGCCAATTTCACAAGGATTTGAGTAGCTAGGGTCTTCTAAAGTGATCTAATTAAACTGGTGGGAGGGTTGCTTTAGATCTATATTTGTCCTGGAGTAAGTTGCTAGCATATACTTCACAGCCAACTAGTTTACTGGTAATTCAAATAAAAATTAAATTGCTTTCAACTGTTATTATTATAGCTAACTGTAGGAATCTAACATGCACAGTTTATCTGCCTTTGTGGTTCTTCACAAACTTAAACCAAATACCACTTGCCTCTTTTTCCATTTATTTTTACGTTTTTATTTCTAAATATAAGGTCCTCTGAGCATGAAATAATGTTGTAATAAAATATTACTTGAAAAAAAGCCACAAGAAAAGTCACTGCTATAAATGAGAACATTAAGGCCTATTTAGAATACTGGTCTTAAATGAAACTGCAATACTATGAACTCTGGGGTCACGCAAGAGCTCTGAATCAAGTGATGTAGAGTTTCAGCATGTCGTTTTTTTTTTTTTTTTTAATCGTTCACGCTCCTCTTTTAGAAAGGTGCCGCTGAACTTCACAAGGTTAATCAATGTGGTAGTTGGCAATAAATTAGGTTCAAGTGACAGCAAAAGGTCCATATCTGTCCTAATCCCTGTGATCAGTGATTGGTGACAGCAGCCCGACTCCTGGATCACTGCTGAATCATCAGGACTGGCTGATTTAGTTACGGCAGTCTGGACAGGACAATCTATCAATTGATCTACACTGTAATGCATTACTGGCTCGAGTGAGAGGAGCTGGGGGAAGCAAGATTTTGTGCAAGTTGTAAACAGGATTTAGAGAGTTGGATAGTGGGGTTTAATCTTGCAGTTAGTGAAATGTGGCACATAATAGTGTGCAGCTATTTAAAAGAAACATGCCCCCATTCTTTAGTGCACTGAAGGATAACACAATAGCTTAATTAAGGTCCAAGGTAGTTATCAAGGTTACTCAATTGATTGAGTAAATTATACAATTTTTTTTCCTCTTTTTCGTATAGAGTAATTACCAATGCATTCAGTTTGAATGAATTGTTTTTTTCATAAGAGGTGGTTTACAAAGGCATCCTAGAAGGATGGTACCCTAGCTGAAACACATAATGAAACAGTAATGTAACACTGCCTACACAGGAACACACAATCTATAGTTAAAGCAAGCCAGACTCAAAGCAAATCTGTTACATGGTGTACTAATGTCATCTTTAAACAAAATGGTCTAGGGAGAGGAGCCAGTCTGAATTCCTGCAGGAGATGGTTTCACAAACAAGCTGTCTAGTAAAGACAGCGATCTTTGGCTGGGATTTCTTTACAATTTGGGCATGTTGCATAGAATATGAAATACTGTTGATGGTGCTGGGGAGGGTGCCAGCTCACTCAAAGATATCTCTTAAAAGCTGTCTCTCTGGGCTATCATTTAGTGTAGCTAAAACAGGTCTCAACTATTAAGCTCAGCCAGGCCACTTTACTGCAACTCAATAGTGCTAATGAATAATGACCACAATAATTTAGATTTAATTTAGAATAAATATGAATTGGTTCAAACGTAATACAACAAACATTTATACCAAGCAGTCATGGACAGATCGAGCCACTGTAACAATGGGGTATGTTTGTAAACCTGCTCTATTTCATCTCTTAATATAGAGTTAAAGGGCGGCAGTAGTATTGAGTTGTCTGGTTAGTGAGGGGGTTGATTTGGCCTTGTGGCTCCCTAAGGAGACCACCCCCCACCACACCGCCCTCTATAGGTGAACGATAAAGAGGCCCCATTGCCACAACGCCTGAATTTATATAAGCTTCTAAATAACGCTTGATCTGTATTCTCGTTTACTGCGTAAGTAAAAACAACTGTAAATACATATTTGATATGACTCAACCAGTGTGCCACGATGGATACTGTTAAAACAATGGACAGGGCTTTAAATAGAAGCAGCTGAAAGAGACAATCCACAGTACACAACTGTTCAGCAATTCTAAATGAAAGACGTTAAGGATAAGTAATTGTGGCAAAGTGGTAATGACGTGCAGGTGAGTGCAGTGCAGAAGAATCACACAGACAGACGTTGGTACAGGTGCAAGGGTGTTTATTTATTTTTGTAAATGTCCAGAGCCTCAAGGCAAAACCTGTAAATGATAATAGTGCTGGAAGTGATACAGCGGCGTGTATCACTTCTAATTTATAATCCCGCGGGTTTGACCCGCAACCCCAAAGTCCAGTTCCGACACCCACACTAAACACGAACACAAAAGACAGTGCGTGATTCAAGTGCTAAAAGGTGCAAACACAAAGACAGTTGGTAGTGAAAGGTGAGTGGTGAAGTCCGGGTTTTTCGCTGGCCTGCGGCTGCAGCTCCGGATCGTGCTCAGTAATCCTCTGTGACAAATAACACACAAGACACACAGTGTTAATACACAGACACAGAACACTCACGGTTTCCTCACAGTACGGGCTCCTTCTCGGTTATTAAACTTAACCATATGCAAAGGAACAGATCACTCAAGCCATGCCCCCTATTTATACCCTCGCCCATGACCCCGAGGTTAACGAGCGCATCCGCTCCTCCAGTCCTCGGATGCCACGCCGCTTACCGTCTGGGTCACTGAGCTCGGGTGCCATGGCTCCGCCCCCTTCCGAACTGACCGACTTCCATCTACCCTACGGAATAAATTGTCGTGCCATTTCATTAAGGGTACTCTGTTCCTCGTATACCGTGCTCTCACAGGTCGAGAGGGAGATCTAACACTAAGACTCATTCGATCTCTGTCACAGTAATATATATACATATATATATACATACATACATACATACATACATATGTATGTATGTGTGTGTGTATATATATATATATATATATATATATATATATATATATATAATGTATAGTGCCTTGCATAAGTATTCACCCCCTTTGGACTTTTCCACATTTTGTAGTGTTACAACCTGGAATTAAAATGGATTTAATTAGGATTTTTTGTCACTGATCTACACAAAATAGTACATAATGTCGAAGTGGGGAAAAAAATCTACATGTTTACAAATAAGTCTTAATTGCATAAGTATTCACCCCCTTTGCTGTGACACCCCTAAATAAGCTCTGGTGCAACCAATTGCCTTCAGAAGTCACATAATTAGTTGAATGGAGTCCACCTGTATGCAATTAAAGTGTCACATGATCTCAGATTAAATACACCTGTTTCTGGAAGGCCCCAGAGTTTGTTAGAGAGCATATCTAAACAAACAGCATCATGAAGACCAAGGAGCTATCAAAACAAGTCCGAGATAAAGTTCTGGAGAAGCACCAATCAGGGTTGGGTTATAAAAAAATATCCCAAACTTTGAACATCCCCCAGAGCACCGTTAAATCCATTATTAAAAAATGGAAGAATATGGCACAACCACGACTCTGCCTAGAGAAGGCTGTCCATCAAAACTCAGTGACCAGGTAAGGAGGGCATTAGTCAGAGAAGCAACCAAGATGCCAATGGTAACTCTGAAGGAGCTGGAGAGATCCACAGCTGAGATGGGAGAAACCATCCATGGGACAACTATAACCCGGACGCTCCACAAAGCTGGGCTTTATGGAAGAGTGGCGAGAAGAAAGCCATTGCTGAAAAAAACCCATATCAAATCCCTGTTGGATTTTGCCAAAAGGCATGTGGGAGACATAGCAAACATGTGGAAAAAGGTTCTCTGGTCTGATGAGACCAAAATTGAACTTTTTGGCCTCAGCGCAAAACGCTATATGTGGCGCAAAGCCAACACTGCTCATCACCCTGAGAACACCATCCCCACGGTGAAGCATGGTGGTGGCAGCATCATGTTATGGGGATGCTTTTCATCGGCAGAGACTGAAACTGGTCAGGATTGAGGACAAGATGGATGGAGCCAAATACAGGTAAATTCTAAAGGAAAACCTGTTTCAGTCTGCAAGAGACTTGGGACTAGGGCGGAGGTTCACCTTTCAGCAGGACACTGATCCTAAACACACAGCCAAAGCTACACTGGAGTGGTTTAAAAACAAGATCCTGAATGTCTTAGAATGGCCCAGTCAAAGCCCAGACCTCAATCCAATTGAGAATCTGTGGCAAGACTTGAAAATTGCTGTTCACCAACGGTCCCCATCCAACTTGACAGAGCTTGAGCAATATTGCCAAGAAGAATGGGCAAAAATTGCAGGATCCAGATGTGCAAAGCTGGTAGAGACTTACCAGGGGCTTCTACCAAGTATTGACTCAGGGAGGTGAATACTTATGCAACCAACAAATGTCTTTTTTTTTTGTTTAATTAACTTTTGTGTCACAATAAAAAATATTTTGCACCTTCAAAGTGTTAAGTATGTTGTGTAAATCAAATGGTAAAAATCCCAATTAAATCAGTTTTAATTCCAGGTTGTAACACTACAAAATGTGGAAAAGTCCAAGGGGGGTGAATACTTATGCAAGGCACTGTATATATATATATATACATACACACACACAGTGGTGGAATTGGGAACCCTAGGTGGATGCTTATTGCTGACTGAAGTGAAAATGCTAGGGGTCGAGACACCCCAATTTAAGGTTTGTGAAGTGCTTATAAGAGGTACTTCTTTATAACGTCCCTTTAATACAAAGCAATGAAAAGTTTAAAAGGCAAAGTAGTAAATATGTAAATTAAGAAAAATTTTAAATAATCATTTTGTTTTAAATTTCTAATGTAGAACATTTATAGAAAAAAAAACATATTTTCTTTATACAAATACAGCTGATCAAAGTGCTTAACATTTTCACTTGTTAAACAAGGCAGTCTAAAATACCATTTTTAGATCGCAGTCTCATTTGAAAGGTACCTGACTCAGTACAAGGTTTTAAGGTGTTTTTTTTTTAAGAAAACAATGGTGAAAATCTTTTTCTAATAGTGATAGTGCCCTCTCGATGATGGCTCTACCGTGTGATAGTTGACCTTGACTTTCGTTATCACCCTCGCCTTCGGCTCGGGACACATAACTCCTGTAGCAGTCAACTATCACACGGTAGAGCCATCGTTGACGGGCACTATTGCTTAATTAAACACCATGGTTTTAAAAGAACATCATTAAAAAATATATTTTATTTAGTCAAGAGAAAAAGATATACAGTAATTTGTGCTTGTGGCCGTGTGCCCCGCCCCTGTGCGTATCTTTGTGTTTCATGTTGTCTGTTATATGTGGATATAGCGGTGCACAGGATATAAATGGGTCTGTGTAGCACAAGTGATTTAAAATGTATAGTTGTATTTAGGCATGGGGATTGCACAATCACTTCACATGCAGATAAAGTATGTAATAGTATGTGAGCACAGGGAGTGCACAGATTAGTTCACGTGCTGGGATTCAAGTGAATAATTAATTAGTAATTGAATCCCGGCACAACTGTATATATAGGTGCACGTTTCACTCACTGAGAGAGAGAGAGAGAGAGAGAGAGAGAGAGAGAGAGAGAGAGAGAGAGAGAGAGAACGAACGAGAACAGTTTGCCCAGTGACAACCAGCAGCAGCTCATCTACGCCAGTTTCAGTTAATGGCGGCTTTGAAGGCGAAGCTTGGTATTGCATCAAAAGGAGCTGTAATATATAAATATATATATAGTTACAAATTATTTAGATGTCATAGTTCTGTTGGAGACATGGTGTCATGCAGAGGTGCCCACGCACTGCCCCTTAGGCTACAGGGAGGAAATAGTGCCCTCTAGTAAACGTAGCTGGTCTGCACGAGTGTCAATTTTGATACAGCAACATTTGCAGCGCAAATACACTCAACGTCATTAATTTATTATTAACATAACGCATGTAATGCAGTGTATTGTATTTCTATTTTTATGTACTTGAGTGATACAAAATTCGAATCATAGTTTTTGTAAAACCTGGGAATTTTTCGATTAAAAATCAGATTAAACCGAAAACGAAGCGGCTTGAGAATAATATATCCTGTGAAAAAATGTTTTACCTCACAATATATGTACACATTTACAACAAATTAAATTTTTAATTAAGAATGACAGTAAAAACATGGGTTAAAACTATAGTTGTGCACAACGCATGTCTACGATTACTTCTGGAACACCGTCCAGGTCTGATTTTCACTCCTACAAAGGTCTCTCTAATGGTTTTCAACACTGTATCTTGGCTGGCATGCTACAATAAATAAAACTCGTAATATGAGATTAAAATGTATCCATGGCTCTTTGGCTCAAGTTCTTGAAATACAGCAGGTGTATAAGGAGGGAGTCTGTCTGTTCTGCATGTTTGTTTGTAGTCAGCAATAAAACCCTTGATTTGCACACATGTGTTCCTTATTTGCTATGTAAACATCCAGCTCACGCTACTTGGTTCGTAGGGTTTGTGGCTGCTTTCATAGTGTGTTCTGCATCATGGCTAACGGTTTTGACAAGATTGCAGAATTATGAAGAGATGAGTGTCACATAAAGAATAAGTCATTGAAAAGTGCATATCACTTTAGCTTTAATTAAAGTAGTGAGTTACCTATTCAGTATTGTGGAGGCGACAAGAAGTGATTCCTGGCATTGCTAGCCATTACTAATCAAGAAGTTGAATTGTGATTTGAAAACAAGACTACTGAGAACAGAAGTGTTTAAAAAAGATGGAGAACAATTTTATTACACACATTGTCATAGAAAACCAGTTGTTTGTTTAGTTCACAACAGCTAATAATACAGTATGCTGAAGAATATCGACAACTTAAATTCTGCTCTTTCCCTTAGATTCAACCAGAGTGCGACCAAATTATATATATATCTATATATATATATATATATATATATATATATATATATATATATATATATATATATTATATATATATATATAGATAGATAGATAGATAGATAGCTATATATATATATATATATATATATATATATATATATATATATATATATATATATATATATATATATTCATTAATTTGTTCTTCATTTTAGCTGCCTCCAGTAATCAGGAAAATAAAATAATCTTCTAAATGCTGTCTGTAGTTCTCCTTTATTACTATCTATTATTAACTTTATTACTAAGATAGAAAAAAATGATATACATCAGATTACTGGGATCCTTCTTTTGAGTCATGCAGTATTTCTGCTCCATAAATATACAGCAGATGGCGCTTAAATTCACTTGACAGTACATTAGTAGATTCAGACATGAATCCAAACCTTGAGAAAACTGTAAATTGTATATTAAAGCAACTGTTTATCAGATAATATCCACATCCTTAAGGACTATAGGAGGCCAGGAGTCTTTACAGACTGTGCATGAAGGTCCCCATTTTGAAGGAGGGCCCTAAATTAAGTTGCATATTTTTTGACATGGACCATTACATTTGATTGCAGTATTTCTATTCCAAAAACAATTACAAATGTCAGATTCAATCATTATATCACTTTCATCATATAAAAAGGCAGGCTGCTCATTAATGTGTTGTGCGTACCAATTAAGGCATTCAGAATCACCTTACCTTCCAACAGAATACTCTGTAGCATACTTTTCATTAATGCACTTTACAACATGCCTGTCGGATCTGCAGCCAAATAGCATTCCAAATTGAGGTGATCAGACAAAACTAGAGCTTAATTGGGTTTTTAGGCTAAGTCGAATTAGTAGATAAGATAGAATTAACCAGAGACATATTAATGTAATAAAGCTCTTAGTTTTTGCAACCTATTACATTAGTGGGCAGTGCATCCCTAGCACTGATATTGGATTGAATTGAAGAATATAATATGGTTGACATTGATAGGTAGATCAAGCTATGAAAGCAAATGTAATTGCATTACCTTGAGGGACATAAACCCAAATACCAGGCTCTAATTGTATTAGCTGTAGCATATGTTAGTGTTATAAATGCAGAATGAACTTCACTTTTCTGAGCCAATGGAATCACTCAGGAATTTACCGTTACTGTTTGCACAATAGGAGTGGATGTTATTTGCTGAAACAGAAAAGTATACACATTTGTTATAAGCCGCACAATAAAACAGAAAGGTTCATTAGTTTAGGATGACCCTATTGTACATTATACATTGTTATTATTTTTTTATTTAGCAGATACCTTTATCCAAGATGAGGGTGTGTGAACTATGCATCAGCTGCAAAGTCACAACAACGTCTCACCCGAAAGCACAAGGAGGTTAAGTGACTTGCTCAGGGTCACACAATCAGTCAGTGAGTGAGCCAGGATTTGAACTGGTGCCTCCAGGTTACAAGCCCTTTTCTTTAACCACTGGACCACACAGCCATAGTGGTCATTTCATAGTCTACATAGTGGTCATGTCCTAGCTAATGAGCCATTTAGCCAGATGGCAGACCCCACACTTGTCTGACCACATTAGCATTATTTAGCTCTGTAGGCAAACCAGTTATCTTTCTGCTGAAGTGGCCTAAAAAAAAAAATCAGTAAGTCTGTTATTCACTAGCTGTTATTTATGTGTAAAATAGTTTATAAAACTATGCCTATTGTATTCCATCGAGGGCTTCTGTGGCATTATAAACCCAAGAGGGAAAATTACACAGGTCCCTGAAGTCCATAATTTATTTGTTTAATAATATATGGCTTGAAGTGTGAAAATAAATGAGAAACACATGGATTGTGGTTATAAACTGTAAATTAATTTTATCAATGTTTGTTTATGATTCGCACACCGAGTATAATTTCCTACAGTGAATTGGGATTTTGTGATATCATAACTATGATTAACATTGGACCAGGGAGTGTTTGCGCTGGCCAAGTGTATAAACATGTATGCAAAAATAACATCATTCTAATCACATTTTTCATTTAATTATAATTTGAGATGATCAAGCATGCAAAAGGCATTGGTTGAATGACCCATTTGTATTGTAACAGCCAGTTGATTGCCAATGTTTTTAATATGCATTTTCTGTTATTTGCAGTGCTGTACGTGACTTGGTGCACATTGTTGTCTATTTTTAAAAATGAAATCATTACTTGTGTAAAAGATTTCACTTTTATTTTGCTGCATTGCTTCTTGCCATATTGTATTCATTTGCCTGTTCCATCTTTATTTGAGGGGATATAAATGACCACTTTCATTTGTGTTTCACAAGTACTGTGTTGTGTTATTGTTCTCCCTCTGCTTCTGCACCTTCTTTATTCATGACCTTTTTCTTATTGTATCCATTGTTGGTTCCCTTTCAAGTATGAAATGTAACCATTACCGTACAAGTATTTACCTAAAGACCCGAAACCTGAATATTGTATACAAAAGCTGCTTCACGAACGTGACACATTCGTGGCCCGCCCCAGAGGGCACAAAGGCACTGCGCTCACAGATCTCAGCGCCATTTTTCCTTTCAAGACTGACCTGATCGGAGAGCCTTGTTCAGATAAGTACATTGTTGCTTCTATCTGTATATATTTCGCATTTATTGTGTTTTTACACAAAATATATGTGATATTTAACTAATCGCTTTAATAGTTTTTACTATTTACACGTATTGTGTGCACTACAGCCTGTTGCTTGTTACATCCCGCTGCGGCCTTGGGGTATGAGATGTTTTATATTACTTATGTAATTGTATATTAACTGTGTTTTGTTGAGAGATTTTTCTCTTGTGTTTTCTGTGGGTAGGAACCTGGCTGTGCTGGTAGCTGCACACAGGCAGCTTTGGCTTTCACAGGCACACGTGCCTGACGGGGACAAGGCACCACTGTTAAATGCCCGGATTACACCAGGGCATACGTTTGGTCCCGTGGTGGACGAGATGCTGCAGCGCTCTCACTGCTAGTTGGCCTGCTTCCCAAGCGGTCACCGCCAGTACATAAACCAGCGGCAAACTGGCGCCCTTGGCCCCAGCAGCCCCAAAGACCGACACAGCCAGAGGTGATGTTCAGAACCGGCTTGCGGCTGCTTGCCGCAGAGGCTTTAAAAGGTTCCGCAGCCCGGCACTGAAACAGAAGACGCGGGCCAAGGCACAGGCTGAGCAGCAGCCCTAGGAGTTTGTTGCCACAGACCCAGGGCCCCTTATCAGGGAACCATCTGGAGTATTGGCATCAATGCACCACGGACATCTGGGTGCTACTAACGTTCAGACCGGCTGTTCTCTGCAATTCAAACACGGTCCCCCTCCCTTTCGGGGCCTGACTACTTCACAGACCCGCAAGATGCCACTGTGGTGTCTCAGGAGGTAGCAGTTCTGCTGCAAAAACAGGCTATTTGCATGATAGACCCCCTCGTGGGAGGAGGGGTTCTACTTTAGGTACTTCCTAGTTCCAAAGTGCGGTGGTGGCCTCAGACCAATCCTCGACCTCAGACAGGTCAACTTGTATCTGAGGTTCAAAATGTTGACCATGCAACAGCTGTTGCAGTCAATCAGGCAGGCCAGGCAACTGGTTCATGGTGGACCTCAAAGACGCCTATTTTCACATCCCCATAAAACCAAAACACAGGAAGTACCTGCGGTTCACCTTTCAGGGAATAGCGTACAAGTTCCATGTCGTGCCATTTGGCCTCTCTAGCTCCCCATTCCTTCAAAAAGTGCATGGAAGATATCCTGGCCCCATTGAGACTCAAAGGCATCAGAGTGCTCAGTTATCTGGACAACTGGCTCATTTGTGCCCAGTCTCCAGCACAGTGAGAGGACCACAAGGAACTTGTCACCAACCAACTTCAATGGTTAGGCCTTACAGTGAATCATGCGAAGAGCCAGCGCATGCCTTCTCAGAGAGCCTCCTATCTAGGAGTGTGCTTGGACTCCGGGTCCATGCTGTCCACTCTGTCGGATGGCAGAGTGCAGAGAATAGCCATCTGTTTGGAGCTCTTTCAGCTCAACAGAGCGCTTACGGTAGTAACATTCCAAAAACTTCTGGTCTTGATGTCAGCAGCTTCCCAGATCCTTCCATTGGGTCTTAAGCACATACGACCTCTGCAGGCTTGGTTCAACAGCGGGGTTTTTCAGCCAGTGTTGAACCATGACCGCCTACTGACAGTGTCTCATCACTGTCTAAAGGCACTCTCTTGGTGGAAACAGCCGGCCCATCTACGCCTCAGTGTAGCGCTGGGCAGTGTCACCAGAAAAGAGGTCATCACCACGTCCACCCTGGGCTTGGGCGCTGTGTGGAATGGCCAGGTTCGAGGGAGACATGTGCTTGTCCATACAGACAATACAAAGTGTGGTGGCTTACATCAACCACCAGGGCAACCTTAGGTTGCCCAGTATCCATTGTGTGGCCCGCAAGCTTTTGCTCTGAGCACACAAGAACTCTCAGTGCGGGCAGTACATCTGCCCGGGGTTACAAATTGGGCGACGGACCTCCTCTCAAGGAGAGTCCCCAGCAGCTAATTTGGAGAGCAGAGCTAGATCTCTTTGCCTCCCAGTAATCTACCCACTGTCCCCTGTGGTTCTCCATAATAGGAGGCGGGGACCCGCTGGCAATAGATGCCTTGGCCACCGCTCGGAAAAGCTCACAGGCCATTCTACCAGGGGTCAGACGATTTCATGGGCTTTGTTCCAGGGTGCATCTGTCCAGGACATATGCCTTGCAGCGGTGTGGGCTTCTCCTCATACTTTTTCTAGGTTCTACCGATTGAATGTTGTAGATCTGCATAAACCTGGTTTCGGCACTAGAGTGCTGAGGTCGGCTTCCCAGTCTACCCTCACAACAGAACATTAGGTGAGTTTTCATCTTATGTTTCTTCCAGTTATTGCTGGATTCTGATTAACAAGCACAAGGTGGTTTCAGCTTAGCTTTGTAGCTCAGTGATATACTACCATGTCCTTGTGACAGCTTGGGTATACTCACCCATTTTGTAATGGTTAATATTCCCTACTATCATAACCCTGGTTCCCTGAAATAGGAATGTTAACCATTAACTTCGGGATCGCGGAGTTCATGGTTGCTATTCTCGAAAGAAAATTACATTGTTGTCAGTGTGCGTAGCTCCGTTATGCTCTCAGGACCGGAGCAGCAGCCACATCACACTGCTATGATGAGAAGTCTTTGGTAAGTTTCAGGTTTGGGTGTCTTAAAGGGAAACACCTATTTGTAATGGTTAATATTCCTATTTCAGGGAACCTAACGTTTTTAACCCTGATGCAGCTCCTGAGCGGCCAGCCATGGAGAACATAAGAACATTAGAATGGTTACAAACGAGAGGAGGCCATTTGACCAAATTTGCTTGTTTGGTTGTTGTAGCTTATTAATCTCAGAATCTTATCAAGCAGCTTCTTGAAGGATCCCAGGGTGTCAGCTTCAACAACATTGTGTCAGCTTCAACAACGTTACTGGGGAGTTGGTTCCAGGCTCCCACAATTCTCTGTGTAAAAAAGCACCTCCTATTTTCTGTTTTGAATGCCCCTTTATCTAATCTCGATTTGTATAATATGTCTATCCGTTTTAAGTGTTATTTATTTTTTTAACACCTCTAGTTGTCATAATGGCAGTCACAGATCAGGAACACTGGGATCAATTCAAGCCTAGGTTATCATAAAACTGAATTGAAATAGTATAATAAAGCAGAGTTTTTTTTACAACTTTTGTGACCCCAATCGCAGTGCCATTGCAAAGTACAAAAAATGACATTTTAAATGTGAAATATTGATTTATTTCTTGTGGTACACACATATATGCACACAAACATACACCTTTCAGAATTTCAAAAATAAATGCGTGGATTATGTTCCTATGGAACTGAGGTACTGTATACTGTTTTCATTTGTACACTTTTGTTAGATAGGATTGTAGTTATTAAATAGTATAGTATGGTTGAATGTTATTGTGCTGCATATTTCCTCCGAAATGTAACATACTTGTAGGGTTATCACTTTTGACACTGTTCCTGTGAGAGATAAGTTTTGTACCAGACTGATATAGAATAATAGAAATAGTTAAACATAGCTAGTCTGAAACAAAATGTTGTAAACAAACATTTTTATTGAGTGTGATAGGGTCCTGGCATACTTGCCTCCGGTAGCCGAGGAGAACACAGACGAGACTGAGGTAGAGAGATTGACGTTGATACGCCGACACAGGCGCACAGGATTTAATCAATAAACATAAACAAAAAGTAAACAATAATGTCATGTGACGCTACCAGCGATGGTAGCGCACAAAGGACGATACACGACTGTACAAACACTCAAAATAAAACACAATACAACAAACTATAAATCAAAGGTGCCGTGAAAACGGCAGGCCTTGCAGCAGCCCCGATCACAGTGATCTCTATGTTTTTATACCAACGCTCTGCCGAGACACACCCACCTGCCTGCTGGAACAGCTCATTGCTTTCAGCTGCTGCTCCACGCAGACAGGTAATCGTCCCCGGCGGAGCGCCACAGCAGTTAAACAATTAATGAAATCAATTTACAACAAATAATGCAAAAATATACAATAAAACTACATATTTCCCCATGTGTAGGGCTTCCGCCCTGCCACATTGAGACACACAGTTAAAAAAGTAGCAAATGATTTGGAGTAAAGTTGCCATTGAAATTAAAGAACAATTAGGATAAACAAGGAAACTGACAGATTTAAGGACAGAGTTACACTTCCTTACACAGGGATTTGTGAGAGTACGGATTGGATTACTAATCCATGTTGTCACAGTGAAATCCTTGTGATTAGACCAAGATTAATCAACTACTAGGAGCCAGATGAGCATTGATGAAAACTGCCCATTTTCTACTTATGTTCTTAATTGCAGAAACACAGTGACCGCATTTTGATGAGCTTCAATGCTGTGGAGTGGTACAGTATCTGGCTGGTTATTTTGTCTGGCTGAAATCACATTTCTAATGCATTTCTAGGGCTTGACTTTTTGAGGATTAACTGCCATTGATTATATGTAAACCTGTAGGGATATTTTATTAGGTTTGCATTTGGATTATTTTCCCAGTACTATATGATCCTGGAACCATTTAAAACAAATACATTTTCTTGTTTTCTTTTTAAATTCATTATTTGATTTACTGTAGATTTTTTTTTTAATTACAGTGAGATGGCCTTAAGTAATTTAGTTTCTTGCAGGGATAGCTGTTTCTCTAGTTAATGTTAATATATTATTCACTATATGAATTGGTCATTGAGGGCAAGCTGCATGGAGGGCAAATAAGAAGCTAATTAAAATAATTTATTAAACAAGAACATCTTGGTACAGTGCCTTGCGAAAGTATTCGGCCCCCTTGAACTTTGCGACCTTTTGCCACATTTCAGGCTTCAAACATAAAGATATGAAACTGTAATTTTTTGTGAAGAATCAACAACAAGTGGGACACAATCATGAAGTGGAACGAAATTTATTGGATATTTCAAACTTTTTTAACAAATAAAAAACTGAAAAATTATTCAGCCCCCTCAAGTTAATACTTTGTAGCGCCACCTTTTGCTGCGATTACAGCTGTAAGTCGCTTGGGGTATGTCTCTATCAGTTTTGCACATCGAGAGACTGAAATTTTTGCCCATTCCTCCTTGCAAAACAGCTCGAGCTCAGTGAGGTTGGATGGAGAGCATTTGTGAACAGCAGTTTTCAGTTCTTTCCACAGATTCTCGATTGGATTCAGGTCTGGACTTTGACTTGGCCATTCTAACACCTGGATATGTTTATTTGTGAACCATTCCATTGTAGATTTTGCTTTGTTTTGGATCATTGTCTTGTTGGAAGACAAATCTCCGTCCCAGTCTCAGGTCTTTTGCAGACTCCATCAGGTTTTCTTCCAGAATGGTCCTGTATTTGGCTCCATCCATCTTCCCATCAATTTTAACCATCTTCCCTGTCCCTGCTGAAGAAAAGCAGGCCCAAACCATGATGCTGCCACCACCATGTTTGACAGTGGGGATGGTGTGTTCAGGGTGATGAGCTGTGTTGCTTTTACGCCAAACATAACGTTTTGCATTGTTGCCAAAAAGTTCGATTTTGGTTTCATCTGACCAGAGCACCTTCTTCCACATGTTTGGTGTGTCTCCCAGGTGGCTTGTGGCAAACTGTAAACAACACTTTTTATGGATATCTTTAAGAAATGGCTTTCTTCTTGCCACTCTTCCATAAAGGCCAGATTTGTGCAGTATACGACTGATTGTTGTCCTATGGACAGAGTCTCCCACCTCAGCTGTAGATCTCTGCAGTTCATCCAGAGTGATCATGGGCCTCTTGGCTGCATCTCTGATCAGTCTTCTCCTTGTATGAGCTGAAAGTTTAGAGGGACGGCCAGGTCTTGGTAGATTTGCAGTGGTCTGATACTCCTTCCATTTCAATATTATCGCTTGCACAGTGCTCCTTGGGATGTTTAAAGCTTGGGAAATCTTTTTGTATCCAAATCCGGCTTTAAACTTCTCCACAACAGTATCTCGGACCTGCCTGGTGTGTTCCTTGTTCTTCATGATGCTCTCTGCGCTTTAAACGGACCTCTGAGACTATCACAGTGCAGGTGCATTTAAACGGAGACTTGATTACACACAGGTGGATTCTATTTATCATCATTAGTCATTTAGGTCAACATTGGATCATTCAGAGATCCTCACTGAACTTCTGGAGAGAGTTTGCTGCACTGAAAGTAAAGGGGCTGAATAATTTTGCACGCCCAATTTTTCAGTTTTTTATTTGTTAAAAAAGTTTGAAATATCCAATAAATTTCGTTCCACTTCATGATTGTGTCCCACTTGTTGTTGATTCTTCACAAAAAATTACAGTTTCATATCTTTATGTTTGAAGCCTGAAATGTGGCAAAAGGTCGCAAAGTTCAAGGGGGCCGAATACTTTCGCAAGGCACTGTACATCACACATTAGCTAAAGATGTGATTTCCACATTGCTGAATGCTTACCTCTGTCTCAAAGGCATGTTGCTTATTGTCAAGTGTAATCTGACTAAGTTTACAGTGTTATTGTATTTATTACTGTTGATGTGGACTAAAATGGGATATGTAATTAGCAATTGTCTATATTAGCAAGATATATTAGAAACATGTTTTGATGGTTTGCCAAGCTCAATGTGAAGTTGTCAGCTCTGTCGCACGTGCGTGTTTCTGCATTTATCAGAATTTAAAAATCATATTTTAACAAGTACAAAATCTAATCAACCGGTTATCACAATCTTTTTAAAAAAGTTTCAGAAAAAATATTTCTTCTGTAATTCAATAATCAAGGTTTTTGTTTTTGTTCTCTAACCAACCTATTCTGGGGAAAAGAAAAGAAAAGAATATATATATATATATATATATATATATATATATATATATATATATATATATATATATATATATTATTATTATTTATTTCTTAGCAGACGCCCTTATCCAGGGCGACTTACAATCGCAAGCAAATACAAATACATTCAAGTGTTACAATATAAGTCATACAATAAGAACAAGAAATACAATAATTCTCAAGTGTGACAAACCACAATTCAATAATACAGCAGATAATAGTGAAAGTTACATCAGGATATGATTAAATAGTGATAGTTACATCAGGATATGATTAAGTACAAAATACTACAGATTAAACACTTGGCAGATTACAATATTCTGAGGTACAGGATTAAATGAAGGGTGATAGTGTCCCAGGATACAACAGAGGAGTTCTACAGGTGCTGTTTGAAGAGGTGAGTCTTAAGGAGGCGCCGGAATGTGGTCAGGGACTGGGCAGTCCTGACATCTGTAGGAAGGTCGTTCCACCACTGCGGAGCAAGGGTGGAGAAGGAGCGGGCTCGGGAGGCAGGGGAGCGTAGCGGAGGTAGAGCCAGTCTTCTAGTGCAGGCGGAGCGGAGAGGTCGAGTGGGGGTGTAGGGAGAGATGAGGGTCTGGAGGTAGCTGGGTGCAGTCTGATCAAGGCATCTGTAGGCATATATACAGTAGTGGTGCAATCGGCACCCTAATTTCATATTTGATTATTGTATAGACATTTATCAATGATAATCAATGCATTGACATTTTATTTTTCAAAGTAAAGAACAAACATTAGTTTGTTTTTTTAACAGAAGATCCAATAACTAAAAACACCATTGTGCACAATAATTAAAAAAAAGGCACAACTTATATTCAAATTACAACACTTCTTTTTATAAAAAAAGAAATACAAAGGACTTGAGTTTTTAACAAATGAAAAGAATATGCGTGTGTCTGCATCAGATGTCCCTTTAACATTATAATAGTAATACAAAATACTATATTTTAACAGAACTAATTTATATCTGAACTATGGTTGAACTAACATGTTGTTAACATGTTATGTCCAAAAGCAAAACAAAACATTTGAATTAATTTCACAAATCCTGAGTAATTTAACTATCATACTAAATGTAGCTTCTTTTTATATAATATTGTCATATAATCCAAACACAACATACTTTGAAACAAAAGAAGGTAATCTGTAGATTTAATAGATTTAAAACAAACAAAAAAAGTATTGCCTTCATTTTTAAATCAAGAAAACATGACTACAATAGGCCTACTTCTGATTTGGCTTGTCCAACACAAATGTAGAGGCCTAAACTGTGTATCCTAGCAACGCGTTAATCTACCGTACTTGCACTAAAAGAAGCACTCTCACACACTCAAGGTTTTAATGCTAACTGGCAAAAGGAGACTTCAAACTGGGTTCTAATTTGATGCATTGATTCACCAATGTGTAATCGAAGCTCGGCAAATTTAACCCTTTGAGTAGTATGAACGTACCGGTACGTTCGCTGCTGTCTGGTCCCCAAGGAGTACGAACGTACCGGTACGTTCTGCAACTTTAAACTTGAATTACTGAGCCTACAAAACCCTTGATCACATAATATTGTAACACTAGGTTTCTGTAACACCTTGTATTTGTCTCTTGCGCCCTCTGCCAGATGTTGACTGAATTGCATATAATTATCCCAGTCACAAAAATATCAACAGTGTTTGTAAACCGGCGAAAATCGCTCAGTGAGAAAGATGTATTGGTAATAACACTGAATTCAGATTCCAATTTAAATTCAAATACATACAATTCTTCCACTGAATCAGATGTCAGCAAGTGTGTCAGTGAAGACATAAGCGAAGAATATTTACCATCAACATCAAGTGACAGTGATGAGGTGGCGCCCATCTCTGTGCGTTGCTCCATGCTTCAGGAGTATCATACGCTGAAGCATTAGACACTCCCACTCCCTCCGCCTCCACAACCTGTTTACCCGGATATGATTTATTCATGTCGCTCTCTCTCTCGCCCCTTTTGTTTTGTT
Source organism: Acipenser ruthenus (assembly GCF_902713425.1). Lineage (NCBI taxonomy): Eukaryota > Metazoa > Chordata > Actinopteri > Acipenseriformes > Acipenseridae > Acipenser > Acipenser ruthenus. Next base: position 95,379,969 of record NC_081190.1, on the reverse strand, counting down.
GTTCGACCCCATTGTTTATTGTTTATTGCCTACATGTTATTTTTTAGTCAAAACCTTTCCCTATGACTAAATAAAAAGTATTTATTTGTTTTATTTACAGTAAAAATTATTTGTCTGTATTTCGTCAGTATTCATTACACACATACAAACATATAGCTTTCAGCTTGTTTGTATGCGGTACTCGTAATAATCAAGCGCATGCATAAGACAGAAAAAAAAAAAACCTCACTCCCGTAGGTCCAGCAATGCATTTTAGAACTCACTACTCAAAGGGTTAAGGACAGATGATCACTAATATATATTTTCTGGAATATATATATTCCAGAAAATTAAGTTGCTAGTAACTTTCATTCTCAAATATTCCATTCTCAGTTCAGGTCAGTTTCTAAAATGCACAGTTAGCACTCACATATCCGACCCTATAAAATTTTGACTTCAGTGATGGTTAAAAGAGTGTGACGCATATCTGATTATTTCATTTTGGCCTATTTAACCCTTGTCCGTTTTTCAGGGAACACAAAAAAGATACAATATCAAAAATACATAGCTGAAAGGACTGTGTTTTAAAATAAGTAGGCTTCCATTTAGATGTACAATAGTTGTTTTTGTTGGTACAATACTATATTTTCAGCAGAAAAAAAGTATTTTAATTGAGAACAATATGATTCTGAAAATATCACTTGCCAAAAGAGATGACTGGACACGTGGACTGTAATACAGGACATACTTTTAAATCTGGTATGTATTGTAGCAGTATGTAAAATTCAGCAGTATGTAATCAGATAAACTGTAATATTTTAGAGATGGGTTTTATATCAGAAAACTGGTGATGTGAGTTGGAAATCGCGTGTGGTGGGTAAGTTAATTTGTTATATGTATATAATGGGAATTGATTTTATTCTTAATACAAGGATGGTAAAATGCGACTGACGTGTATGTGAGTGATGTATATAAGGCAACAACTTCAATTAATACACAATACATCTACATGTATCTGAAATTGTACTGTGTTGAGAAATCTTTTCTCAGGAAAAAATAACAACTCCCAACTGTATTTCATTGCCTGTTAAGTTAACTGTACCCTCTCTTTCTCTGCAACCTCAAATTGCATACTGTGCCATCCAACACAGTTCACCAAATAAACATGACAAAACAGTAAGAAACATGACTGTATTTGGAATACAGTACAAGATTCAACGGCTGTCGGTGTGCATCCTTCAGTACCGTCAAGTCTTTCATTATACGTGGAGAGAAAATGATTTCACACTCTACTGATTGTATATCCCATTTCTGTCTATCACCTGTATGATTTACTGAGGAATTGTATGTATTAACAGTTTTCAAGATACAGACCCTATAGTGAAAAAAGTGGAGTCAACCAGGGGTAAAAACCAAGCTAAAAAAAAAAACACATTTCACAGATAATGATCGGGACATAGTGTGCCTTCATTTAGTAGATATGTACATTTGTTAGAATTTTATTTAAATATTTAGTGTACTGGAAAACTGCTCAACTGATTTTAAATAATTTGTTTTTCAATTCAGAATAATTTTTTCTGGTTTCAGCTAACATCCACTTGAAATGAATGAAAATTACCTTTCAAAAACATGTTTATAGATTTAGACACTTTTCAAAAATTATTTATTTATGTATGTATGTATGTATGTATGTATGTATTGTAAAGTAGCGGGTTATGAGAAACAGCAGGGAGGGGGTTAAAACCTCCCTGCTATAGAAATGCACTGTTTGATTTGTGTTGCTTTATTGTTTAATTGTTTTATTATTAATTATCATCCGCACCTGGGCGTTATTGGAAATTAGGCCCAGGTGCGGGGTTTAAAAGGAGAACAGGCAGTCTGCTCGATGCGGCTGAATGGAAGGAGGCAGAAAGGAGTGCGCTGCTTCGTGGCAGTCCCGAGAGAAAGGTACAGTGCAAACCTGTGTGGTTAAGTTTTGTGGAACAGGGAAACGGCTTAGCCGTCCTGTGATAGTTAGGTTCCTGCGTGTGTAGTTAGTGCTCAGAAAGAGCTAGGTGTTTATTTTGTGTGTTTTGTTTTACGTTTGTGTTTATTAAAAAAATAGCGCGTGAGCGCTAAAAAAAAATCAATTTGAGTGTCCTGGGTCGTGTTTTTAAAGGGGCAACGAACCTGAGTGGGTGAGTCCGTTTACAGTATGTATGTATGTATGTATTATCAAATGTTTTCAAACTGTAAATGCAGTGTTTCATTTATTTTAATTCGACTCTAAACTGTCCAATTCCAATGAGACTCTTGCATCTTGATTTTTACAATCCAATCAGGCCAACTATTCAACTTTTTTTATTGGACGTGAAAAACATGGATGGGTTCAAGGCCGCAGTCTGTTTAGCAACTGCTCCTGTGCGCGTCCTCCGATCTCATAAGCCTAAAGCCAGAATCGATTTAATGCCGAGCAATCCAGAGCAGAGGTGGGCGGTCTACCGATCCCGGAGAACAGAGTTTAGTCCTGCTTCTTATCAACTCTGAATATGCTTGGTGTCTGGCCAGTAGGGTTTGCTGTTGTGCAATGAGGGGAAGGAGTCCCTGCTGGTTTCCTATCCCCACCTCTGGGAGCGTTAGAGCCAATGTGATGCCCCCTTTGGAGTCCCCAGCAAAGTTCGGTCTCTGTGCACAGCCTGGACGTGAACCGGCGCCGTCTAAGCTGTGTGACTCATCCTGCGCTCCCAGCGGCAGCGCTTTAACTGGATCTCTGGGACCCCACTTTTAAGGAATTCTTGGGGTACTTATTGAGCCCTCCAGATTTATGCGGGATGTGAAACAAAAACAAAAACAGCGTATCAGTCGCTCTAGATTTGTGAACACAGGGGGAGGGGGGAGCTAGACTTGTAGATGGCTGAAACAGACAATGACAATGAATAATTTAGCCATGGAAGGTAATCTGTTTTAGGCTGAATGCATTAACATTTAGCAGTCGCATACAGGTGTTTGGATAGTTTATATGCAGGCACAGCATTGGTAGTCATTAGGTGAGGTGTAGGCATTCGATCTCGCCGGAACAGTCTTACATAATATTCTTTGGAGTCACTTTTTTTTTCTGGAAATTGGAAAAGGTGTACAGAGAGCATGCTGTGTCCTTGGCTGGGATCCGTTTATTAATGTCTTGAACACCACAGGTTTTTAAATTAATTACATTCCTCTGTGCACTGCCTGCCTATATGTTTTGCTAATCTAAGTGGCTGGGGAGGAGAGGGAAGTTGGTGGTCTGACACTTGGGCTGTAATTGTTAAACATTCATTGCAGGAAGTGTCCCTGAGAGGAAGATGACACCAGGTAGTAGGGAGAGAGTGAGGGATAGAGAGAGAGCTAATAGCTTGGAAAAAATAAAACACCATCAGTGATTTCTCTTTTTTTTCTCTCCTGTACCTATAATTTCACTACTCATATATCAGCATTTTAATGGATTGGTGTACATTTTTGTGCCTTTTTGGACAGGAGGTAAATCACAAATGATATGGAAATCTCATGGACTTCTGGTAAAATGACGTGTGATGGGAAAGCACAGGACCGTGCAAAGTAGTGTTTTAAAGATAGGTATGGGTCTGTTTAAATGATGTAAACATCTATGGGTCTAACCACCACCCCTTTTAACTCTAGTCCATATTCTCCCAAATGTGAAAATCTCATGTGATTATGATCAAATTCTAAAGTGTGGAGTAGTGGTTAGGGCTCTGGACTCTTGACCGGAGGGTTGTGGGTTCAATCCCCAGTGAGGGACACTGCTGTTGTACCCTTGAGCAAGGTACTTTACCTAGATTGCTCCAGTAAAAACCCAACTGTATAAATGGGTAATTGTATGTAAAAATAATGTGATATCTGTATAATGTGAAATAATGTATAATGTGATATGTTGTAACAATTGTAAGTCGCCCTGGATAAGGGTGTCTGCTAAGAAATAAATAATAATAATAATAATAAAAGGGTAGGGTTTTAAAGTGGTTCTTATTAAATTATCTAAACAGTCACTCCTGCATCACTAAATCCTAAAAAATAATAATAATATAATAAAAAAAATGATCACAGCTCATTTGAGGGTCTGTATTTGATTTATTTTGATCCTTGCAAATTGACACAAGGGCTTCAGTGTTTATACACAAATTAATCACAGTATGCTGTTAAATCCCTAGATTATTGGTAATATGAGTTGCACAGATGCAATTAGCATATATGTGTTTGCTGTTGTAAAACTACTTCAAAATGTTTATACCTGTTAGAAAGTTTTACTGTTAGAAAATAACTACTTTATTAAAACTTTTGTTATTCTCAGATTAGGGGCCCTGGTAAGTCATTAAGATAAGGCAAATGTCTCATGGCCCGGGGGTCAGAGATTTCATCAGTCCAAATCAATACTGGAAGTTGGTACACGGAGGACTAAGTGTTTCATCTCTTGATTATGCTGCTGGTTGGGAGTACACCTGCTATTGGGACACTTGGTTAGTGATTTAAGGGGATAACAAAGATTTTCCTATTCAAGCTTTTAAGGATGTATGTTTTTTATTTGTTTTTATTTTGTTGTAGTGTAGTGGGATTTGTAAGTGTAGGGGATTCTGGGACGCTTCCTGTTTCCTCGGCAGGAAGGATACCTCTTTTTCTCCTTGTGGGTAATTTACATCAGCATACTGGAGTTAGTTTGTAAAATGGTTCTGGCTGTGCAACAGTGTGCTGATGTCTGTCTGCTATACTTGGTTTCGTTTGCAGGAGACGAGACAAAAATAAACTCTGGTGTACGTGAGTCTGAGTCAGAGTGATTGTGGTCTGGGTCAAACAAATAATAATACACAACACAACGCAGAGTAAGCAAAAACAACAGGTTGTTTTATTCACAGTAATTCATACAAACCAAAACCGATATTTAGGAGGAGACGCAGCCTAGCTGCCCATTACGTAACCGTGTGGTCCTGCATGCACTGTTGTTTTAATAAGGGTTACATAAGCAATACTAAGCAGTGTCTAAAGGGAGTCTGTTCCTTTAAATTCAGACCTCCATGCAAAAAGAACAAATAGGATATTTAGATTTAGAGGTGAATTTAGAGAATATTGTGAGAGTTTTAATAAACACCTAAACAAAACTAAAATCTCAAATAATGTAGTGCTTATGATAGGTTTGTTCACATATAAAGAAATTTGCACAGATATTGCACTGCACGCTTGGTGTTTACTAGCAGCATTATACCATACATCATTTTCTACAGAGTAACTTGCCTGAAAAAAAAAAGAAAAAAAGAAAATAGTAGTTGAATGTGGTTACAATGCACAATTGCGGCAAATCTTTACTTCCTAAAATAAGTGTTCTGTCCTAAAAAGGAGCCTTGCATTGTATTCTTAATACAAAGTAAAAATAGTAGTATTAGGCCTACAGTGTCAAAATGTATTTTAGTAGGCCCAAAATAAATCGTGACAGTGTAAATACCTTTCATTTCCATTTTTTTTTTTTTTTTTTGGTGCCATTTAACTCATCAAAAGCTTTTCAAAATATACATCTTTTTATGCTTTATAAACCTTGTGCATGCTGGTTACAGTTTCTATGGTAACTGTAGCTATGATGCAAGGGCACAGAGAGGCAGTAAGAGAATGTGCTCTAAATTAACATCAATGGGGCCCGACTACCGTATACAACTGAAAAGAGTGGAACTGGGGCTTGTCGCCTGCTGCGCTCTAGGGGGAGTGTGAGAAGCACAAGAGCCCTCTGTTTTCATAGTTCAAAGCAATCCATAGTTTCCCTATTTATGAAAAAAGTTGACAAATTTGGTTTTTGAAGACAGAGTTGAGTTTGATCATTTGTTTTATAACACAATAAGAAAACCAAAAGTGTAAAAAAATTCTCACAGCCAACACACATTTGGTCTTTCTTTAACCCTTTGCATTTTGACCAGTTTACTGGACAGTCAATAAGGTCGTCCAAACAGTGTTGATAGTAAGATGTTTTTAAATACCTTTCTCATTCTGATCATCTTATTGTATCTTTCTTTTTCTTTTTCATTATTATTTTTGCACTACTTATACTATAGGTATACTAACTGATAATTCAAAATGGTTTTACAGCATGCAACATATTTACCTGTTTAGAATTATTTGCATTCAGCCAATGATTGAAGCACAACTATCATTGGCAGGGAAGGCTACATTTTACAGATCATGTATACAATATTGCTGTTGAATCACATTCTACTAGTCATTGTTATACTTGTTGACAGAAAAAACAGTTAAAAAAAAATGTCAAGTCAAGAAAGCTTAAATTAACCTACCTGAAATGGATATACCCTTATGTTTGTCCATTATGTGTGACCTTATGCGTGTTACTTGTTAAGATCATATTTTTTTATTTTATTTCATTTGTTAGGACTGTTGTGCTTAAAATGTAGTTTACGGTCACTTTTTACACACTTGAGCATCCAAACGGCAACGCAGACTCTAAATATTGTATTGATTTTGAAATACTTATTTTCTTTGTGTTGCACTGCGGTAGAGTAAAATGTCATTATACCCTATGGAGCCATAATAACCGACTGATAGAAACAAAATTCAGCTGAGTTTCTGTAATAAAGAAATAACTACAGCTGGGAATAGGGCATAAACTACTTTTTCATGGTTTAGGAGATTAATTTACAGAAGATTGTACAATATTGCAATGCTTAATAGGTGGATGACCTTTTAAAAAATGTTTTATTGTTATTTCAATAGACTACAGTTTAAAAAAAAAGAAAGCTGGTGTTGTGTCTTACAGTGATGTACAGATTTTCCTCTTGTGGAATAAAAGTCATTGGCGTTGATGTGATGTGGTTTTGTTTGCTGTGCAGAGTAATAAATCTCATTCCGAATTTAACATCCATACATCTGCACAACTAAAATCAATTCATTTCTTTTTATTCTTCTCCAAGCCTTGCTGAAGCCAGGGTTTGGTCTATTATCACAAAAACGGAATTAAATATAACCTAGTTAGGACTAGTGTGTGTGTATGTGTGTGTGTGTGTGTGTGTGTGTGTGTGTGTGTGTGGTTTCTCTGTGATAGAAAGAACATTGGGTGTGTATGGGAATTGTAAACTTGGTTGCTTTTCTGCAGGAGAATCCGCTCCTAACCAACACGTCATCAGCAAGTGCATAAAGGCTCTGTGTGTTATTCTCTCATGTCGCTTGTTTTGTTTCGGCCACTCAGTCAAGCGGTATATAATGTGGTGCTGGTGTTCTCTCATTTACAAACTGATGCAAACAATAAAACAAACAAGTCAGCAAACAAATCATGTTTAGACTTCTTGTATATATTCAATTTAATTTCAAGATATTCAAACATGCACCTATCAAGAATAAAAAATAATAATGTAGCCGTAAAAAAAGCAACAAGTGTGCATAAAAATATGAAAATACAAGTCTTGGTCTTTTCAATTATCTAAATTCCTGCAGAAAAGAGTCCAGGCTGTGTTGTGCACTCTGTTCACTCTGAATTGTGAAAATAACGTGTCACATGACTTGTTTACATCTACAGGGGGTGGGGTGTTGAAATTTGACTTGCCGTGATGAAAGCTCAGTTCAGAACTATTGGACAGCAAATACTAAACAAAGACATAATTTGATATTCGAATGACATTTTTTTAGACTGGTTTCACATTGCAGATGGACATCAGTATTACTGTCTTGCTCATTACTTTTTATGGTTACTGGGGAAAACAGTGAGGTGTGGTTTCCTGGAACATTGTGCTTGGAGCCATCCAATCCTTAGTCTGGATTCCTGGACTGTAAATAAAATGTTGCATTAATTTTCCTGATCCCCAGAGAGGGTTAAAAGAAAGCCTGTACAGCAGCTTTCACAAGCTGCAAAAAAAGCTACAGTAAATAGGCTGTCTGATAAGGCTAGTATCTGAAATTGAATGCTGTGGTCTGAGAAAGTCATTGCATTTATTATGAAAATGTGTGAGTGCCAGCTTTATCTGGCTAAAGAGGGTTTCGACATTTAGCAAGGTGTATGAAGCACATCTACAAGTGGAGGCGGGAAGCTGCTAACAACTGCTAAATCTGCTGAATGTCTCAGCTGTCAATTAATGACATTATTAGAGTTTAAAAACTGTTCATTAAAATGACAAAAAAGAAAATGCAGATTATGGTCAAAAGAAAAATATTGCTAATTAACTGATACTGAGTTATAATATCCCTGATGATAGCTAAAAGTAAGAAGAGATTGTCCATAATTGCTTTTATAAATTGAAATTATGTATTCTTCATTCTTTGTAGATCTTATAAATTAAATTATTTTCTAAATCAGCAAGATCTCGTACAGAGTAGCCTGAACTTACATAGCTAAGAGTCATTACAATTTTAATTAAATAGATTTCTTTCAAGAAATTACATTTATTTAAAGTAATGACAAGCAATTTATTTAAATGTCTTAATTATATTACAACTGCATATTTACTAAAACTGCGATCCAAGTTTATTTGATTTTTGTGATGTGCATAAGTGTATACTATAAAAAATTGTATACATACTAGTGACAGGGAGGACCCTGTTGCTTGTTCTTGCGTGGATGTGTGCCGGTGGGATGTGTAACAGGAGACATGTTGCTAGGCAACCAATTGAGCAGGTAGGCTCGCCTGGGACTGAGCTGATCGGGAGGTCCAGATTGGCTAGGGGGCGTGCCCGGGGAGCCGGGCGCATCTCAAAAAGCGTCTGCGCAACAGCTTGAGGCAACTGCACCGCAATGCTACACAGACAACACTGACAACACTCCGCAGGGTAACTACTACGGAACCCTTCAACTGCACAACGGTGCCTGTGAAGGCTCAGTTCAGCCAGGACCGTCGGTAAGACCTGGTGTCGCTGGGAGGAGGGACTTCGGGAGTAACAGCAGTAGGCTAATTTAGGGGATTTGATCCCAACAACAGTATAGGGATGGTTTTGTAGTGTAGTAGCTTCCTGGAGTCGGACTTCTCTTTAGGACTAGCACTCACCTTGTGTGGCAAACTTTTATTTTTAGCTTTGTTTTGTTTTCTTTATTAAGTCTGACACTAGGGCTATCATTGCTGGTACTCTAGTGGCAGAACTTGTGTTGTTATTAAATCTGCGTGCCTGTGTGGCGTGTCAACACTTAATGCTCTTTGTCTGACTCATTATTATTCAGTGAAGACCCACGCAGGTAACATCCCTGTTACAATACCTTTACATGCCTTCTTTTAAATGTCACTGTGTTCGTTTTTTAAACATTTTTTTTTTCTTTCTCTTTGTCTTCAAGGATTATAGTAGTATACATTTTACAGGAGGCCAAACCCTATCCCATGAAACATTGTTTTATATATATCTTTTAGAAGTATTAAATGAAAATTGATCAGAAGGCATTTGTCAACATAATACTGAATTTAGGTTTGCACGTGTGATCTGGAAATGGTGAATCTATACACTTAAACAAGACTGCTAAAAATGGGACATCTTGGAGGAAAGAGTTACTTCATTGCCTTTTTATTATCTCATTTTATTGGGACACTAAGAACACATGACAGCTTGGGATTGCAAGAGCAGTATGAAATAAATGTAATACCTGTATCATGCTACAGTTCATGATGATATGATGGAACACTTAATAAAAAACAGATATGCAGTAATGTCAAGTGACGCACTTCAGTTCATTTTAGCAGCATTTCATGCTAATTCGATGGCATGGATAGGTCTTCCTACTGCAAACAACAATGATAATTCATACTCTTTGTTAATGTTAGGTCTGCTCTGAATATTTCAAGCTAGTGCCACAACACAATCAGTCATGCAGAGTTGAAAAAAAATAGAACAAGTACCGGTACAGTAGAGCCAAACAGTTTGAGTTCACCATCTCCTCCCATGCCTCTCCTTGTCTCCTCAAACAATTACTTGTAGTACTTACAGTTCAGCTTAGCTTAGATTCACTGTAAGGTACTGTAAATAAATGTGTATTCTATAAAAATGGCCTGTGAAATAAATAGCATATTGCAAGTGTTTGAAACACCTCCAAGGTAGTTTATGGCTACTGAGTAATAGTGGCTGTCATTTGATTGAGACTCCTCATAACTCAGGCTTGTGTGGTAAACCTACCATCCACTGGCAACATTGCTGAGTCCCTTATAAACCTGCATTAAAATAATACCGTACTACAGATGATATTGAAGGTGACATTTTATTCTTCAGGGTGTCATCATTTTTTTTTTTAGCAGTTTTTTTATTAAATTACTGATCAGAAATTAGATTCCTGCAAGGGTCCAGTTTGCATTTGCAATCTTTCATCGCACAGTTATCATTATTTATGAAGCACTGAAAACAACTGAAAACTACCCTTCAGGTTTTCTCTGGAGTTTTGCGTAATGTATAGTTGTAACAGGGGTGTTCAGTTGCTGTGTGGGTATCTGCTGAGAGACGAGAGAGACACAGAGGGTTTGACGTTGAAACGCCACTCAGAAGTCCAGGTTTTATTGAGAATCACAGGCAGTTGCAGTGGTTGGAGGCCGCCACTATGGTATCAGCAATGGTAGTCTTAGTGCGGAAGGATATACACAAACACAGTGTACATTACAAAAATACAAAAAGGCAAAACAAAACACAATAGAGAAAAAACAGCTGCAAAAAGGTGGCCAAGCTCGGGCGCTGCTCCCACTAAAAGGGAGGTCCCACACCAGGATATATATATATATATATATATATATATATATATATGGCTCTAAATTGGCAACAAAAACGCCAAGGCCAAAAGGGTCTTCAGTTCAATACAGAGGGCACCAAGGCCACTAAACTTTAGTCAAGGCCAAAGTGTAGGATGTTGTGTCATTTTGCTTCGGATTATTATTTGTTTATTTAACAGACGCCTTTATCCAAGGCGACTTACAGAGATTAGGGTGTGTGAACTATGCATCAGCTGCAGAGTCACTTACAATTACGTCTCACCCGAAAGACGGAGCACAAGGAGGTTAAGTGACTTGCTCAGGGTCACACAATGAGTCAGTGGCTGAGGTGGGATTTGAACCGGGGACCTCTTGGTTACAAGCCCTTTTTCTTTAACCATCAGACCACACAGCCTCCTGTATATATAACGTCTCCGCCAGATCTGCAATACCTGTTGTTCATTTTCATTTTATACCTCCAAGTTTATTTTGAATTAATGAGTCGTAAGATAAATTTGTTGAAACAGTATTCACTACTAACGACATGACACCCCACTAATGACATTTGATAAACAATTTGGGCAAGAGCAGTAAAACACATTATTAACCAACCATTTATCTTATATTTATCTTGCTCTTAATTGTATTATTACTTGTACTGTGATTCTTCAAATGTATTTTTATTTACGACTGTAAGTCGCCCTGGTCAAGGGCGTCTGCTAAGAAATAAATAATAATAACAATAATAATAATAATAATAATAATAATAATAATAATAATAATAATAATAATGATAATAATAATAGTAATAATAATAACCAGGCACAAGGTATTTTTCTTCACTACAGCAGCTTAGATTCACTCGTGTACCAGTTCTCTGTGCATGGAAACCACATTTTCACAAAATTTCACTTGTAATCTTCAAAAACAGCAGGAGTACTTTACGCATAGTTAATTTACATAACAACATAAGAAAGTTTACAAATGAGAGGAGACCATTCGGCCCATCTTGCTTGTTTGGTTGTTAGTAACTTATTGATCCCAGAATCTCATCAAACAGCTTCTTGAAGGATCCCAGGGTGTCAGCTTCAAAAACACTACTGGGGAGTTGGTTCCAGATCCTCACAATTCTCTGTGTAAAAAAGAGCCTCCTATTTTCTGTTCTGAATGCCCCTTTATCTAATCTCCGTTTGTGACCCCAATTCTATTAAATGTATGTCTTTCAGTTTTCAAAATACAAATTTTTCTCCATTTTTGATAATCTTTTTGTATATAGAGACATATAATTAAATCAATGTATTTTAAAATTCTATGTTATGTAAGTATTATAATTTAGATATTAAATATGATATTTAGTATGATAAAAATTTTCAGTTAGTTAATCGTATGTCAAAATAATCTTATGGTGATAATTAGTTTAACTGAAACAGTACTGAAACAGTTTTTTCCACATAACTCTCATAATCATTTACAAGCGTACTGTAATCTAGAGCAAATAATTAGAATTTAGAGTTGTCAATAATGGATATGAGTGAAAATTGATGAGTAGATTAATAATTATTAACAGGTATAAAATAGTTATAGTAATTAGGCTGCTAACTGCTTTCAATTTTCAATCAATATAAAACGTCACCAGGTTCATAATTCTTTATATACGTTATAGTCCCCACTTAGACAGTATTGAGCGACACAAGTCCCCACTTGTGTAGTACAGAACGATGCTCACACACTGCTCTGTGTGTTTGTGCAACACAAATATATAACAGAAGCACAATAGTGCTACTGTAGTAAGAAAAGAAGATATTATAGTTAATTAGTAATGGACACTTAGACCAATTGCATGTTTTATTGGTGTTCTTGTTTTGCTATTTTTATTAATTGATAACAATAATAATAATTATTATTATTATGATAATAGATTAAATAATGCAGCATAAATGTAAAAAGCAGTCCACTTCAAATGAATATGACTAAGTGAAAGATGCAGCATTAATTAGTCTTACTTATTTTATTGATGGCATGATTGTTACTGAAACAACGTGATTGATGCTGCATTGTTTAATGTGAGGATTAAAAAAAAAAAAAAGTTAAACAAATGCTTCCATCATAGAATTTTACATTTAAACTACATTTGCTATGAAAAGAGTCTTCCATAGTACGGCTGCACTCAGCATCAAAATAACCACCTAATTTTTAAGACTAATTAAGTGAAGCAGGTCATTCTGCAAATACCTCAGTGAGCTGGTTTCCCAGCTGGCTCAGGCTCTCAGCCACCAACATCAAAGGCGCAGTGTGTGAACCACATGTGTGTGTAAGTCACTGCACTACCACCACCAGCCTACAGGGGCAGCACTGAGAAAAAAAATGTACACACTTGGGGACCCCCCAGGTCCCCACTTAATCATTTAAAAAAAAACTTCACTAGGGGGGTCTAGGCATCATTTTAAGTTGATTTAAAGGCTTTGCCAAGGAGGGACTTGGATTTGGTCCCCACTTGGCTACCGAGTCCTCACTTGGTGGATGTGTAACAACACCTAAGTCCCCACTCAGATAGGTAGATGAGAACACACACACACACACACACACACACACACACACAGAAGTGAATGGGTGAATGTCACAGAAACATACTGTAAGGCTTGCAAATTTACAATAGGGTTTCAGTTGGTATTAGTATCCTTACCTGGCATGCCTCGTTTATCAGCGAAGTGTGGGGAGATTTTAAAAGATGTTTTCATCATTTTCCATTGTCAAGATGATGTATTCCCTCATATCCTGGTACTACGAAAGGGCTTGAGTTGCACTTATTTTGCAGTGTGTGCACACAGGAATGAATACAGCTAGACTGAGTAAACATTGTAAATACTGTATTGGGATCCATGTTTTTTAGTATGAAGACATTAAAAATGTTTTTTTTTTTTTTACATTTTGTAATTTTATGTGACTGAATTATTTAACAGCCATCTAAGCTATGCAGCCCTTCTCTTCCTAGCCATAAATAATACAAGTCTGTTTTATTGTTTTATTTTCTATTACCTAATCAACACAGAGTGAATGGGGGACAGACTCTTATGTTGCTGAATGTCATTTTAAATTAATTCAATCGTTTGTCAAAATAAATGCTGAGAGAGGTTTTTTTTTTCTGTTAGTCCCATTTAGATTTAGAAACTTTCTAAATGTGTCTTAGTTGTTTTGTTTAGTATTGTTTTTTTTCTTTTGAGGTAAAAATATTTGTAACATGAATTTATGGGCGATTGCTAGTCATGACAAATCACAGTAGCACTTGTCAATGCCCCCCCCCCCCCCCCCCCTAAAGTTTTTAAAACAGAAGAAAAAGATATGAGGATATTATTATATCTTGTTTATTTAAATACAAAAGTTCAGTTCACAGTTGTTTTGTTTTTTGTTTTGTTTTTTCTGAATAAGACTATTATAGAATTGTGTGTACTGGTGGTTTTGTACAGTGCAAATAAGTACATTTTTCTTTGCAGCATTCTAATTCTATATAAAAGAAAATATGAAATGTAGCAATGCCAAAATATTCGTTGGAGACGCTATAGTTTTAAAAACTATTAAACTTGGATTTTAACAGTGATTATCCAAAAACCGAGAAGACAAGAGTGCTTGCATACATAAAGTTTTGTCTGATAAGAACATAAGAAAGTTTACAAATGAGAGGAGGCCATTCAGCCCATCTTGCTCATTTGGTTGTTAGTAGCTTATTGATCCTAGAATCTCATCAAGCAGCTTCTTGAAGGATCCCAGGGTGTCAGCTTCAACAACATTACTGGGGAGTTGGTTCCAGACCCTCACAATTCTCTGTGTAAAAAAGTGCCTCCTATTTTCTGTTCAGAATGCCCCTTTATCTAATCTCCATTTGTGACCCCTGGTACTTGTTTCTTTTTTCAGGTCGAAAAAGTCCCCTGGGTCGACATTGTCAATACCTTTTAGAATTTTGAATGCTTGAATCAGATCACCACGTAGTCTTCTTTGTTCAAGACTAAATAGATTCAGTTCTTTTAGCCTGTCTGCATACGACATGCCTTTTAAACCCGGGATAATTCTGGTTGCTCTTCTTTGCACTCTTTCTACAGCAGCAATATCCTTTTTGTAATGAGGTGACCAGAACTGAACACAATATTCTAGATGAGGTCTTACTAATGCATTGTAAAGTTTTAACATTACTTCCCTTGATTTAAATTCAACACTTTTCACAATATATCCAAGTATCTTGTTGGCCTTTTTTATAGCTTCCCCACATTGTCTAGATGAAGACATTTCTGAGTCAACATAAACTCCTAGGTCTTTTTCAAAGATTCCTTCTTCAATTTCAGTATCTCTCATATTATATTTATAATGCACATTTTTATTGCCTGCGTGCAGTACCTTACACTTTTCTCTATTAAATGTAATTTGCCATGTGTCTGCCCAGTTCTGAATGCTGTCTAGATAATTTTGAATGACCTTTGCTGTTGCAACAGTGTTTGCCATTCCTCCTATTTTTGTGTCGTCTGCAAATTTAACAAGTTTGCTTAATATGCCAGAATCTAAATCATTAATGTAGATTAGGAATAGCAGAGGACCTAATACTGATCCCTGTGGTACACCACTGGTTACCTCGTTCCATTTTGAGGTTTCTCCTCTAATCAGTACTTTCTGTTTTCTACATTTTAACCACTCCATAATCCATGTGCATGTATTTCCTTGAATCCCTACTGCGTTCAGTTTGAGAATTAATCTTTTATATGGGACTTTGTCAAAAGCTTTCTGGAAATCTAAATAAACCATGTTGTATGCTTTGCAATTATCCATTGTCGATGTTGCATCCTCAAAAAAATCAAGCAGGTTAGTTAGACACGATCTCCCTTTCCTAAAACCATGCTGACTGTCTCCCAGGATACTGTTACCATATAGGTAATTTTCCATTTTGGATCTTATTATGATTTCCATAAGTTTACATATAATAGCAGCAGTGTGGAGTAGTGGTTAGGGCTCTGGACTCTTGACCAGAGGGTTGTGGGTTCAATCCCCAGTGGGGGACTGTGGCAAAGTGCCCCCCCCCCGTGTATGTTATATGTTACGTGTTGTGTGTAAATGTTGGTGTATAGGCATTGGTACACGGGATATAAGCGATCTGTGTTTCACGTGTGTGTAAATTGTATATTTGTAGTTAGGCACGGGGATGGCACATCACATCACGTACAAGTAAAAAGTAATAGTATGTGAGCACGGGGAATTGCACTTTAATTAATTCACGTGCAGTTGTACCGAGATTCCAATTGAATGATTGACTAGCAATCGAATCTCGGTACAACTGCATAAAAGATGCATGTTTTCACTCACTGGGGGTTGGTGTTCGGTGAGTGGAGAACGGGTTAGGAGACGGAGGGTATTGTAAAAGTAATAATAGTAAAAGAAGCTCACCGTGTTTGTCTGTGTAGTCCGTGTTGTTTGTCTCTTTATTTTGGCTCAAGTGCCGTGTCCTGTTTTGTGTTCTGTTTGTTAAACCTTTTTATTTTGTTAATAAACGCTGAGTGCAGCCATTGCACTCAGCTCATCATCACCACCGTCTCTGTCTGTGTGTTTCTCTCTCTGGTCTGAGTTCCTCCCTGCAGCCATCTTTGTCACAGGGACACTGCTGTTGTACCCTTGAGCAAGGTACTTTACCTAGATTGCTCCAGTAAAAACCCAACTGTAAAAATGGGTAATTGTATGTAAAATAATGTGATATCTGTATAATGTGAAATAATGTATAATGTGATATCTTGTAACAATTGTAAGTCGCCCTGGATAAGGGCGTCTGCTAAGAAATAAATAATAATAATAATAATAATAATAATAATAATAGAAGAGGTCCTTGTCCCTTTAACACTTATGCCTTTGTTATGCTAAAACAGGATAGGAACAGGTCAACATGTGGGGCATGTTGTCCATAACCTCCTTTGTAAAAACTTTTTGAAAAGTTATCATTTAATATATTTGCTATTTTTTTTTTCTTCGTGTATGATTTTGCCATTTGTATCTCAGGCATTTAACATCCTCTTTGAATGTTCTCTTGCTGTTATAATATCGGAAAAAACATTTTAGAATTGATTTTAGCCCCCTTAGCAATGTTAATTTCTATCTCTCTCTTGGCCTTTCTAACTTCCTTTTTGACTTGTGTTTGCAGTTCCAAGTACTCTTTCTGTGTGCTTTGTTTTTGGTCCCTTTTAAACGCTCTGTAAAGTTTTTTCGCTGATTTTTTTAAAAAATTGATCTATTAAACCATTTTGGCCATTTTGTTTTAGATTTAGATTTGTCTACTTTTGGGATGTACTTGTTTTGCGCCTCTAGTACTACATTTTTAAAAACAGCCATCCTTTTTCTGTGGATGTTTTCTCTATTTTTCTCCAATCTAATTCTGTTAGTCTGTTTTATACCTTCATAGTTTGCTTTTCTAAAATTGTAAACCTTAGCTTTAGTGGGGCTTTAACTTTTGGGGTTTTAAGCTCAGAGCAGCTGATTCAAATTCACATTCAGCAATAAAATGAGCTTAAGTGGGTTGAGCAGATGGAGAGAGTTTAGCTGCATGAGTTGTCAGCACATCATAACCTATGTGTAGTTCAGAGGGTTGCAACTCGAGCTATTCAGCTGACCAGTCGATTTGATAGGCTGTTTGGCTGTGTTTTGGCTTAAAGCCATGAATATGCATTTTACTTCTATTATTGTGATTGGCCAGCTGCGAGGCTCCTTGCAAACTACAGCCCTAAGAATTCGACACAACCCTCAACTCAGCTACCAGTGTCAATCAAGCACTGTCTGAAATAAACCACAAAGTATCCTACTTACTTCAAATGCAAAAGGCAAATGTTTCTAAATATACCAGAACAGATATTTAGGGTTTGTGGTTTTCGGGTTTTATTTCTGTGTGCTCTGCCTGCCTTTAAAATTGTAATTAGCATTATTAAATCAGCTCAGTTTCTTAATTCAATCATGGAAAAATGATAATGACAAAATAAGCTCAACTATTTTTCTACCTATACATTATTAAAATGCACTGCTTGGCTACGGCCTTGCTGCAGTCTTAATAATTAGTCTTCTGTGGTTTCAGATGACAAAATACTTAACAATGCTACATGCAAAGCTGTTACTTCAAGCATTTTAAAGATGAGAAAGACAAGGGCATCAAAAGCCACACAGGTCCGGGGAAAATATATTGTCTTGATATGATTAATTACATATTTGAGAGAGATTCTAAATGCAGTCCATTTACAACTAGAAAAAGGGCGCTCTAGTAGATAAGATAATGGACTAATTTTACACATAAGATGTTCGTTATCTGCATCCTGGTTTTAAAGTCAAAATGAATGTTAAATACATACATTTCAATATTTTGAATTATAATAAAGTAATAAAAAGGGCTAGGCATTCATTCATTCTGGGTAATGTCCTGACAAAGATATCTGCATTGTATCTTTATAAAGCACTGGTCCTAGTGAACTAGTGTATGGTAAGTGATCTCAACAGTACTTTTCCAAGGTGATGAATTGGCTAATTTGTCATCTCCTTCCTCACTATTTGTAATATGTTTTCTAATAAGATATGAACTATCTTTCGTTGTACAGAAAAACTCACAGCGTGTGTATTTCATGCTTATTTGAACTGATGTCTGTCTTCAGCCGATAGGTCCCATTTTTTGTCCTCTATAATTGGGCCAGTTTAATTGAAGCTGAGGTTTTAGGACGCTGTAACTTAATTTCCAGAATATAAGTTGCATGACTGAGCAGCCTTGGTGTACGTGTTTATGATACACTTCTCATATAACAGGCACCAAATAACAAAATACAACAGTTATATACTATATACTTTATACTGAACGCCTATATTGCACATGTGAATTTATTAAGTATGTGACATGAAGATGTCTGAGCCATGAGAACCAGCAAGCGATAGTACCTGATAAACATGGCACAGTTAGAGCCCAACATGGAAACACGGTACATGATATCTCATTTAAAAGAAATAAAAATCAGTGCAGGGCAGGCACATACAGTCCACACAATTCCATAGCAAGCGCAAGATTATAGTGAAAATTGTATAGGAGGCTAGTTTTGTCAAATAAAATAAAGGTTTGTTGTAGATTGATACAAAATCAATACAGTTATGGTGTTAACAACGTAAAGTGTGACAGGCAGACTGAAATAGTTAAATGAAATGTATAATTACAATTTTAGTAAGATTTAACATACTAGATACTGTACAGCTATGGCCAATGTAGTCAGTCTGTAGTGGAAATCTATGTATGCCTCCTTTCTTGCACAAAAAAGACTTAACAAGTTCCTCCAAGATTATTTATTTATTTATTTATTTATTTTTAGAGTTTGTTTAATAGTTGAACTACAGTGCGCAACGCACCGGGTACGACTTCAGGCAAAAAGCAAAAATACAAAGACTGCTTTGTTACAGCCTCTTTTTAAGATGTTCATGTAGAATACACCCGCCCACATTTCTTACAACAGAACTATAAAACACGTTCCATATATGGCGTTGTTTTTTCACAAGCATCATCTTATTGCAGGCCATCCTTATCTATAAGAGACCTTTCAATTCAAAATTAGTAATTAAGTGGGTAACATGTAGCAGAAAAAATGTAACATAGAACAAACTAGGTTAAGCATATATTGAAACTGATATAGCGAAAGAGATATAATACATAACAAAACAATCAATGCATATTCTGAAATGTGTAGTACATAGAACAGAATGGATATACCATCTAGTACAATGTATAGAACATATAACAGAATGGGTATACTATATAGCAGAATATATATATAGCATGTACTGAAACATATAGGATAATTGATACAGGATATAACAAGAAATATACAGCATATAATAGAGTGGATACAATAAATAGCAATATGGATATAAAATGCAGCAGAATCGGTATAGAAAATTGGGTATCAGGTAGCACAGTGGATATAATATATACCAAAATATACCATACAGTGAAATTGTAAACGGGGTATTAACCACAATTTGTGTCAGTGTTTTTCTACTTGTGTTTTTCCCACTCCAATTGTCAATATTCTCTTTCGTATAATATAGCTTCCTATCCCCGCTATTAATTGTGTAGTTGACCTGTATACAGAACACATGACAAGGTGGCTGGAATTGCACATCTTCAGCACCTAAATGAGTATACATAGAATTTATACAGTAAGTATTATTTCCAATAATCCTTATATCATTATATTGTGTTTTACTTGCCCAATTGAATAAAGGGACTCAAAATTAGTTTGGTTAGTGGCATTCTTCCATCCACATCCCAGATATGATTTTAATCTATCATCTGGACACATAATTACAGTTAGCCCCATATTACATCCCTCTAAGCTTTCAACCTCTAGTTTTTGTGCCCCATTATGTATTATCATGCTGTGTCTTCTGTGAACTTCATATAGTATGGAATGTTTCAGAACCTTGAAGTAGCTTGAAGTAGCTCCCCTATACCTCGCCCTGAAGCCTGTCTGCAACCTGGCATGTGTACACTGTATTGGTGAGTGAAAAATCTGTCAGGCCACTGTCAGTGACAATTCAAAATCTAACATGAAATACTGTACTACTATTATGGTTTCCAGTAGACTTTTGCAATATTATAATATATATTATGTTCATATATTTTTCTTTCTAAATGATGTCTCAATCCTAAAATTCTAGGTGATGCAACACTGTTGGCCATAGCTGTACTTTATAGAACAGTGATTATATCAATGTAGCAGTTTAAATATAGATTAATTATATTGATAGGAATGGACCGAATGTGTATTTTAATATAAATTAAGTGGAGCAACAGCTAGAAATGTTGTCCAATAGTCAAAATAAAGGTGTTATTTTAAATGTGTCTGCACATCAACAGTACGTAGAACAAACAAATACATAAATACATAAATACATATCCCGCTATATTGTCACGCACCAGTGTTACATATTTTAGATGATTAATGATTTTTTCAAAGAGAAGCACATACCACTAACTAACAATGTGACATAAAGATATTGTAAAACAGAATTTAATTTGGTATAAACACTATATTATTATACCCCCAGTACTGATAAAAGTAATCATAAAAAATGTTGCATAAGCTGGGGGATTCACAGGACAAAATAAGCATTTAACAGTACTTTGGTGAAGATTGGTATAATTGGTGCCCACCCTCTGTGTATTTATTATTATTATTATTATTATGACTGTGTTTTAGTTATACATGTGTGACTGGCGAAAAGCCTGTATTATTATTGTTTGCGGCACGGATGAAAAGCTGCCACCATTATTTGTTATTGTTTTATTGTTTTAGAATAGCTCGTAAAGATGCGTGACTAATCACCTACTAAGTGTATAATTAGCTGACAGTCACGCATCTTATTAAACCCATGCAAAATGTGACCAAGGGATAATAAGATAATTGTTAGCTAGTTAATCCCTCGGTCACCAATATAAAAGACCTGCAGCTTTGGCTGCATGGGTAAGTGTTCACAGTGGAGAATGAGAGTGGATACAGGAGGTAAAATAAATTGATTTAGATAAAGATAACAACTGCTATGTATGCTGGTTTGACAACCAGCATACAACTTGTTGCTGTTTATTGTTTATTTGTTTGGCCAATGTGCCTTTTGTTTTGTTTAGTTTTGTTTAAATCTTTTATTTGTTATTTAATATATACTGAGTACAGCCATTGCGACTCAGTTTCACCCCATATCCTGTATCCTTGCATTCATTTCTGGTCTGACGTCACCCCTACAGCCAGCCTGTTCACAGGCAGTTATTGTATTCAACCAGTATACTGTGACAGATGGACAGACAGGCAAGCAGATAGTCGGACGTGATCAGCGTATAAGGTTTCCCATAATCAAAATAATAAAATCACTTCAAGGTTACTTTCAGCAAAGCGATTACTTTCCACCCTGCTATTAAACTCAACCACAATATGATGTGAAGCTGTTCCTTTTTTTAATTACACATTCCTAATAGAAATACACATATTTACTGTATATTTATTATTTTCAAAAGTCCCACTGTTTTTTTTTTTTTTTACAAAGGTGTCCCCCAAACTCTTCCATCCAATGACAATGTATGTGGCCTTCTATGTTCTTGAAACAAAATAAAATTAGAATTGAAAAATAGATTAATTTTAGTGGGGGAGGCAAATCCTGTGCCAGCTGAATCGACAGTTCTTAAATTAATCAACAGTTTATTAAATCAATTACAGTTCACTGCTTTATGTTAAATACGCTTTTTGTTTCCCTCTGAAGACTCATTTCTTTAATCAGCCTTAGAATAGCAAAGGCATGATTTCTGATGTTGCCCCGAGGTGACATTTTTACAAGTTAGTTTTATTGATTGCATTAATTGTTTTTTAGATGTATAATTAAAAACGTCTTGTTAACAGTTTTTTTTTTATGCAAGGCTCTATAGAAGCTGGGTTTTTACTCTCAGCCACATGGGCTGTAAGCCTCGTCACTCCCTGACTCTGCCTCTATCTTTCTCTGTTTGATACTACAGTATTTTAGGTATGCTCTAAAGTTAGATATGCTTTACAGTACATCTACATCTTGGTCATATATCTGGATTTCTGTGTCCTCTGCAAAAAGGTATAAAAGAATCCAGATATCCTTTTACATTTTTTTTTGCTTGGATTCAGCAGCTTTCAAGCAATTACTGGAGAATGTAATACTTTTTAAATTTAAAACATTAGTTTTAGCTTGGGTTTCTGTAACTTCAATACTGATGCATCCCTTAAGTCTCCAAATAGTTTAATTTCTAATTTCAGTGCAGTGCAATTGTTCCAGGGAGGTTGTTACCTTCAGGAGCTCATGCAGTCCAGTTCATCCCATATATACTAATTAGATTGAGGTCAGGGCACTTTGTGGGTCATGGCAGATGTGTGGGTTCTGGTTCATGTTATTTTGACCACTCACACACAATTGTGGCTCAGTGAATAGTCACATTGTCAACTTGAAAAACACATCATTCATCAGAGATTGATTGGCAACGATACTCAGACCATGTCATCGGAAGAATTTGGCCTTTTTTACCTGTCAGTTGTCAAAAGAATGCCAGTCCAGTGGGTATATGCATTTACTTGTGCACATTCCTAGAACAATCTCATGAATATTCAAATGGAGATTTGTAGAGGGAAAGAATGCATACAAATTATGACAAACATAATGTAGTTTTTGTTTTTAGACCTAAAAAAGAATCCCTTCAAGCTTTGAAATGTTACATGCATCACAGTGTATATTTTGTTCCTTTGTAGTGAAGAACAAAACAAACAAAAAATAGAATCAAAAGTTAAATTTTGAGCAGAATGGTTTGTGGTGACATCAGGCCAGGAAGTAGAGTTTTGTGAGTGAAGGTGCTGCTGTGCAGATTTATTGTAAAATAAATTATTTAAACAGACAACTCTTTCTAAAAGAAAACAGCATGGTGGCCAAAACAGACAGACAAAACACAAAACAAAGCGATCACTAAATCAAACAAGTATCGTGCTGGTTTAAAGCCAGCATGAGTAGCAATTATTTATATTTATTTGTTTAGTTCTTACTGTCTTGCTGTCTCATTCCACTTCTGAGCACCCAGCCCTGAGATTCGTGCCTCTATATATACAGCTGTGCCGGGACTCAATTGCTAATTCACGGGGCGTGAGCAAGGCCCCCGAGGTGATGTTTAAGTACGTGGAGTTAGTAACAGATGAAACACGTGAAGAGAAGGGCTCCGCCTCTTCGAACACCCAACATATAGAATGGGGGTTCCGTGATTGAGGAGACCTGACAAACAGGAGGGGGGGTCATCGTCTCTGAGATGACCGAACATACGAAGAGGGGTCACCGTCTCTGCGATGACCTGACATACGAAGAGGTTCGCGAACCAGAAAGAAAAACATTGATTAGTAATATTAACACATAAGAGAGGTTCCGGCTCTTCAATGGCCCAACATATGCAGTAGAGGGTCATCGCCTTTGAGGAGACCCGACAAACAAGAGGGGTTCCACCGCTTGGGGGCCCTCACATAAATAGAGGCTGGTACATTTGAAGAAGAGCCGTGGATTTTAGGTGTGGTTTTTGATTTCTAGATTCATGTTTCTCTCTCGTTTACCCTTTTTTTGTTAGGACATGTTGTTGTGGTTGTTCCACCCCGTTGTTTATTGTTTATTGCCTACCTGGTATTTTTAGTGAAAACCTTTCCCTATGACAAAATAAAAATATATATTTTTTTGTTTTATTTATTTACGGTAAAAATTATTTGTCTGTATTTCATCAGTATTCATTACATACATACAAACATATAGCTTTCAGCTTGTTTGTACACTGTAATAACCAAGTGCATGCAAAAAAAACAACTCAGCAGGGCATTTTAGAACTCACTACTCAAAGGGTTAAATGAAGCGTCCGTAAATAAAGCCAGGTCATGAGTTACTGAAATGGAATCATCATAGAATATAGACAGGCTGTTCCAATTCCAATGAGAGCTGACCAAATTGTAATGTCTTTTCTAGCTTCTGATGAAATATTAATGTAGAAATCCAAGTTCTTGCTGTTGATGAAAGAGCAAATAAATCGATAGATAAAATATCCGACCTTGGGGAAAATAAGACTTATAAATTAAAATGGTCCAGCAAAGAGAGTGGTGTGCATTTCTTGATCATATTACTTATCTGAAAGTTCTGAACAGGGGAACAAATATGGTCGAGTTTAGATACAGGGGGCTTGCTTAAAACATTCAGTGCCAGTATGATTCCTAGAAATTGCAGTGGCTACATATTGTTTCCATCACTAGATCTTGAGCGATTAAAGTATTTAAGAACAGTAAAAATGGCAAACAAGGAGAGGTAGATGAATGGCTCTTAAAGATCCTACGCAGGCAAAGACGAACAGCTGGAATGGAGTGTAGTGTTGCAGAAGGAACGGATATCACATAATACTGATGTTGGATTCTAAATAAGTAGGCTTTGATAGTGAAAGAGTCCTTGGTATGAACAATAAAAAGCGAGAATCCAATCTTGATTGAAAGGGGTTGAGGAAATCCTATTTTAGTTCAGAAATTGTTGAGCAAAGTACACCAGCCGGTAAGATGATCTAGTTTATCAATATCCAGAAACTCTGTTGTCATCACCGGATTCAGTCCCATTGTGGGACTGAGCCTGCAGTGCTCTGTAACTTATATTGCTAGTATTTTGAGCATTTGTACCAGCCATTTTCATAAATGTTTATTTGTGATCTCGACATAACAGTTTAAAATATCAAGATAGTGAGATAATTTATATGGTAATCTCAATAAAACAATTTAAATTTTCTTTTAAATTTTCCTTATCTCAGGGGTGTGCAATTCATATCGCCCAACGCGCAGGACAACAAGATTTGCCGTTATACTTTGCCCATCGGACAAGTAGTTTTTATTGATTAATTTTTCCTATGTTCGTGCTATTGCTAGAAAAATACTCTGTATATTTCTAGAGAGCTATGCAAGTTTCTGAAAACTGAATTGCGGAAGTCTAGCACCTACACAAACATTTAAAAAAGTGTTTATGTCCCACCCCTATCACTTCTGATTGGCTGTCTGTGAAAGAAGATGATCTTCTTTTGGTTACAAAGGAACCCAAGAGAAAGCCTCTGGCAACTCACAGACTAGGCTACTCTTTTAAATTTAAGGTATTATTTACGTTTTTTTGTAAATTAGCAAATAAGGGATACTGCTTTCTTAATAAATGAACCTGACATTTAAATGCTACAAAAAAAAAAAAAAAAACCCACCACCATAGTCGTTAAGGTATTAGCGGATTAGAAAAAATGGTGTTGTGTAATTTATAACACTTTGTGGTTAATGTACTTGTTGGAATGTTTAAAAAAAAAAAAAAAACGTAAAGCTTACTGTTTAGAAGCATTTCAAGACCAACTTTCCCTGGCAAAAAATGTAAGGATTTTTTTTTCTTTCGATTTTTAGTGTTGCTAACCTAGTTTGCTATTTACCATATTTACATATTTTTTTTTTTTATTTAAACGCAATATTAAAAAAAAAAAAAAATTAACAGACGCGATATTATTTATTTATTGGACATGAACAATCCATCGATTTGTGAAGCTATTAAAACGTGAAGATTTGTTTATAATGATAGAAATTAAATGCTTATATATGAGATTACCTGTATAATATATAGTAGAGGGAGACTGAGAGAAAAAATGACACCAAAGTTTGGTGCTTCTTTCATTTGTTTGGTGTGCAAGGTAATCAAACATGCAATCTTCAGGTGTGAAAAAGTTATTGCCCCCCCCCCTAGTTAACTCAACCTAATTAAAGGGATAATTAGGGTCAGCTGTTTGAGTACTTTGGTTAACAACCAGGCCTGATTTGGGCCAGCCCTGCCCAATATAAATCTGACTAACTTTGGTCCTTGAAGTTGTCAGCACACAGGTTCTAGAGGCACATCATGCCACGAACAAAAGAAATTCCTGAAGACCTCCGGAAAAAAGTTGTTGATGCCTATCAGTCTGGAAAGGGTTACAAAGCCATTTCTAAGGCTCTGCGGCTCCACCGAACCAGAGTCAGAGCCATATTGTCCAAATGGAGAAAGTTTGGGACAGAAGTGAATCTTCCCAGGAGTGGCCATCCTGCCAAAATCTCTCCAAGAGCAAGGCGTAAAATCGTCCAGGAAGTCACAAAGAACCCTAGAACAACATCCAGGGATCTGCAGGCCTCTCTCGCCTTGGCTAAGATCAGTGTTCATGACTCCTCCATCAGAAAGACACTGGGCACAAATGGGATTCATAAGAACGTAAGAACATAAGAAAGTTTACAAACGAGAGGAGGCCATTCAGCCCATCTTGCTCGTTTGGTTGTTAGTAGCTTATTGTCCTAGAATCTCATCAAGCAGCTTCTTGAAGGATCCCAGGGTGTCAGCTTCAACAACATTACTGGGGAGTTGGTTCCAGACCCTCACAATTCTCTGTGTAAAAAAGTGCCTCCTATTTTCTGTTCTGAATGCCCCTTTATCTAATCTCCATTTGTGACCCCTGGTCCTTGTTTCTTTTTTCAGGTCAAAAAAGTCCCCTGGATCGACATTGTCTATACCTTTTAGGATTTTGAATGTTTGAATCAGATGGCCGCATAGTCTTCTTTGTTCAAGACTGAATAGATTCAATTCTTTTAGCCTGTCTGCATACGACATGCCTTTTAAACCCGGGATAATTCTGGTTGCTCTTCTTTGCACTCTTTCTACAGCAGCAATATCCTTTTTGTAACGAGGTGACCAGAACTGAACACAGTATTCTAGATTAGGTCTTACTAATGCATTGTAAAGTTTTAACATTACTTCCTTTGATTTAAATTCAACACTTCTCACAATATATCCGAGCATCTTGTTGGCCTTTTTTATAGCTTCCCCACATTGTCTAGATGAAGACATTTCTGAGTCAACATAAACTCCTAGGTCTTTTTCATAGTTCCCTTCTTCAATTTCAGTATCTCCCATATGATATTTATAATGCACATTTTTATTGCCTGCATGCAATACTTTACACTTTTCTCTATTAAAGGTCATTTGCCATGTGTCTGCCCAGTTCTGAATGCTGTCTAGATAATTTTGAATGACCTTTGCTGCTGCAACAGTGTTTGCCACTCCTCCTATGTTTGTGTCGTCTGCAAATTTAACAAGTTTGCTTACTATACCAGAATCTAAATCATTAATGTAGATTAGGAATAGCAGAGGACCTAATACTGATCCCTGTGGTTCACCACTGGTTACCTCACTCCATTTCGAGGTTTCTCCTCTAATCAGTACTTTCTGTTTTCTACATGTTAACCACTCCCTAATCCATGTGCATGCATTTCCTTGAATCCCTACTGCATTCAGTTTGAGAATTAATCTTTTATGCGGGACTTTGTCAAAAGCTTATAAATAAACCATGTTGTATGCTTTGCAATTATCGATTGTCAATGTTGCATCCTCAAAAAAGTCAAGCAGGTTAGTTAGACACGATCTCCCTTTCCTAAAACCATGCTGACTGTCTCCCAGGATATTGTTACCATATAGGTAATTTTCCATTTTGGATCTTATTATAGTTTCCATAAGTTTACATATAATAGAAGTCAGGCTTATTGGTCTGTAGTTACCTGGTTCGGTTTTGTCTCCCTTTTTGTGGATCGGTATCACGTTTGCTATATTCCAGTCTGTCGGTACAACCCCTGTGTCAAGAGACTGTTGCATGATCTTGGTTAGCGGTTTGTAAATAGCTTCTTTCATTTCTTTGAGTTCTATTGGGAGGATCTCATCCGGCCCAGGGGATTTGTTTATTATAAGAGCTCCTAGTCTCTTTAACACTTCTGCCTCTGTTATGCTAAAGTTATTTAAAATTGGATAGGAACAGCTACTCATGGCAGAGTAGCAAGGCGGAAACCATTGCCCACTAAGAAGAACATGAATGCTCATCTCAAGTTTGCCAAAAAGCAACTGGATGATCCTCAAGAGTTCTGGAACAATGTTCTATGGACAGATGAGTCAAAAGTGGAACTTTTTGGCCGACATGGGCCCCGTTATGTCTGGCGAAAACCAAACACTGCATTCCACAGTAAGAACCTCATACCAACGGTCAAGCATGGTGGTGGTAGTGTCATGGTTTGGGGATGCTTTGCTGCATCATGACCTGGACGCCTTGCCATCATTGAAGGAACCATGAATTCTGCTCTGTATCAGAGAATTCTACAGGAGAATGTCAGGCCATCCGTCCGTGAGCTGAAGCTGAAGCGCAGCTGGGTCATGCAGCAAGACAATGATCCAAAACACACAAGCAAGTCTACATCAGAATGGTTGAAGAACAAGAAATTTAAAGTTTTAGAATGGCCTAGTCAAAGTCCAGACCTAAACCCCATTGAGATGTTGTGGCAAGACCTGAAACAAGCAGTTCATGCTCGAAAACCCACAAATGTCACTGAGTTGAAGCAGTTCTGCATGTGGGCCAAAATTCCTCCGCGGTGCTGTGAGAGACTAATCAATAACTACAGGAAGCGTTTGGTTGCAGTTATTGCTGCTAAAGGTGGCGTAACCAGTTATTGAGTCTAAGGGGGCGATTACTTTTTCACACGGGGGCATTGGGTGTTGCATAACTTTCTTTAATAAATAAATGAAATATGTATCACATTTTTGTGTTATTTGTTCACTCGGGGTGCCTTTTATCTAATATTAGGTTTTGGTTGAAGATCTGATAACATTCAGTGTCAAAAATATGCAAAAATGCAGAAAATCAGACAGGGGGCAAATACTTTTTCACTGCACTGTATATTCCAGTGATATTCACATTCCCCTATCTAGCGTCATACTGTTGAATATATCCAATCTACTTATTATTATAAATTATACTTACAAAATTCATTTAAAATTATTTATTATTTTTTATTATATCCGATCCACTTATTTCCCAGCCTAAGCTCATGGACGTTAGAAACAATGGAACCCTATATCGGTATTCATATGCCGTATACTCAACCTGCATACAAAAAGAGCTTTGAGAGAGGTAAACTGAAAAGCATTGTAACCCTGTGCCAATTCAGGGAAATGATAATCAAGGGACCTCACTGATGGGTTGATGTGAACATCTTGGTTAAAATGTTTTTACCTCTTTCGATGCAGGCAACTAGGATATAAATTGTAATCTGCATGGTGGTGGCAGGTATTGATGTACTTTCTCAAACTGGAAAATAGGGCCTGTGAGTAAGACAGTGCAGCAGTAATTGAGTTTAGCTGAGGCTTACAAAGAAGACAATAATATAATTTGCCTAGAGATTGATATTATACCCAAAGCTTCCAAGTACAAAATGGAAACAAGTTTTCGTCAGTAGCATATAAAATATGTTGTGACTGCAGACTGTATTGAAACAAGAGTCTTTGATCGATCTTGGCTTCCCTCTCTGCTTGGCTGGTGCAGCAGACCTCAGATAAAAATAAAACTTGACCTTCCTCTTGAAGAAAAATTAAATATGTTAGAACCACAAAAATGAAATCCCATGAATAAAATTGAACAGAATCAAATAAAACAATAATTATAACAAACTAGGTGTCTGATGTACATGTAGCAGTTTATTAATTCCACTCCCTAGCACTCAGGATCACATTGAGGAACTGGCTCAGGTGGTGGCTACTTCTTAAGATCGTAAATTCATATCTTGCAATGGTAGTGGTCTAATAGGTGCTCTCTTCACATTGATGTGAATTGTTGCATCTTGATTGCACACACTGTTTACAGTTGATGTTGCCTGTGTTGGCTTGAGTAATTTCCTTCAGGGGTGCAGGGAAATTAGAGCACTGAAACCACACGGTGTCCAGATGATCACAAGCATCTTACTGACTGGATTCCTCTGCCTTAGCTAGGGGCTCGACTGTGTTCGGTGCCAGTCAGAATATATTTATATACACCACAGCCAGTCAGTATATGTTTATATATATATAGTTGAGAGAGGATACAAATGGAGTTTAAAAAGTATAATGCGAAGAAAGTTAGTTCACAGAGTAGGATTGCCTAGGGGCATTTTTAAGCAGATATTCACATTAAGCATGCTTGTGTTTATA
Source organism: Acipenser ruthenus (assembly GCF_902713425.1). Taxonomy (NCBI): domain Eukaryota; kingdom Metazoa; phylum Chordata; class Actinopteri; order Acipenseriformes; family Acipenseridae; genus Acipenser; species Acipenser ruthenus. The sequence continues at coordinate 95,349,724 of NC_081190.1, read as the reverse complement.
CTGACAGAAAAGAGATCTCAACTGTCTTATGTCTGATTACATTAATTGATACAATAGCTTAATTGAGAATATTAGGCAGTGAATAAAGGCAATGTTAAATTAACCATTTTTGTTTAAGCCCATCTATTCAGAAAGGATGAATACATATAATAAACCATAAGCACAATTGTTTGACATTATGGAGGCTGTGTGGTCCAGTGGTTAAAGAAAAGGTCTTGTAACCAGGAGGTCCCCGGTTCAAATCCCACCTCAGCCACTGACTCATTGTGTGACCCTGAGCAAGTCACTTAAACGCCTTGTGTTCCGTCTTTCGGGTGAGACGTAATTGTAAGTGACTCTGCAGCTGATGCATAGTTCACACACCCTAGTCTCTGTAAGTCGCCTTGGATAAAGGCGTCTGCTAAATAAACAAATAATAATAATAATAATAATAATAATAATAATAATAATAATAATGAACTATTAATAAAGTAATAGGTCATGTGCGTGATTTGTATTACCATATACCTGGTTAAAATGGTATTTAAAAATAAAAAAAGCATTGAAGGCTAGATGAATTGGATTCATAAATGTCTCACAATTATAAATCTAATAATAAAGAACACATGAATTACAGAACCAAGGACAGGATGACTGGTGCTTTCTGTTTGCCCTCTAAACCCTCTTAAAGCCACTCAGTACCAATACGTGTCCATATACAGCAGTCATCACTGTTTCTTCCATTGTTCATGAACACCAACAACATCACTCAAATAACTTGTGTTCATTTTCACAAAACATCCTGATAAATTTAGAAATGTATTCAGATAAATCTAGAAATGTTTTTTTACTTTGTTCTATTCTGCGGTAATGATGGAATGTTTTTTTTTTTAATTAGTTTAATTTCATACAATATATTAATCAAAAGCTGTAGGGTGTCGTGAGTTATCTCATGGCAGTGGAGCAGTCTGATTGATGTTGTTGTATAATATAGCACAATCCACCAGGTTTGCAGCTGTGGATCGGATTTTGTATAATTTCTCAATTGAACTAAACCAGAATATGGAAAAGGCAGACTGGATCTGATCTAGAACAATTTCATAAGTGATCTGTTCCAAATAGAAGAGTAGCCATTACAGTAATTCCAGAGATTAAATGGTCCCATTTACAATGCTATCCCATAATATATGCTGTTAGCAATGTTTTTCATTACTAGCTTAACCTCAAAAATTGCTAAAGTTCTTAATGATCCATAAGCAATTCTGTCTGCACTGACGGATAGAAAGATTGTTTTTACAGCACAGGCATTATCTCTGCTACAGTTAACTTGCAGAGATTTCCATTAAATGAGAGTAGGTGTTAAAACTTCATGCTGATATTGGACTCAGCTCTCACCAAGATAAGCACCAACTAAGACATAGCTTCTTTTACGGTAAACTAATGTGATCCATCTGTGTTTCCTTCCAACTGATGGTGTATACCTACTTCTGCCTGGTGTTGATTGCTGAAGTGTAATGCTGGCTCCAGGGATCAGCCTATTTTGCCTCCCTGGCGCATCAACACACACAACAGCTGCAATGTTGGCTCCAGGGATCAACCACTGTGTGGCCTCCCTAGTGCATCAGCATGACAACCGTCTTGACTGAGCTGAGTAGGGTTCTTCTCTGGGGTCTTCAAGTGGGCACCTTCCATCCTTGGTGTTTTGTTGACTAGCCCATGACACCTTAAGAGGGCTCAGCAGTGGTTCTGGCATCCCAGCATCACCACCTTCCATCCCCCACTCAGCTAAGCTTACTTACCTTCCTTTACATCGATGTTGCTTCCTTTCTATGATGCTTGATGTCCCCAACCATAATCTTTTCATCTCAACCAGAGCCAGTTGCTGCTCCTCTCTGCTGCTTCAGATCAGTTCTTCACTATGCGTCGCAACTCTTGACCACTGAATCCAATGTCTCTGAGAAACCGGGTTGTGGAGTGTACCACAAATCCTCGACAACCCACCTCCACTGGGTAAACCTGGACTGTGGAGTCCAGGTTTACCCAGTGGAGGTGCTTTTGCACCTCGTTGACTACCAGCTTCCTCCGTTGAGCTGGTGCTGCTTTGTGCCATGTAGGAGGAGCTGAACTGAGACCAATGACTCCTCTTCCATGCTGTACTTGCTGCATGATATCACTGATACGCAGGGCAGCCTTTGCATCTTCCACAGCTTCCTTTGCCGCCCACTTTCTTCCAGTTTTCAACACAGGTGCTGCCTCCCTCACACATTCGTCATGTGACTCTACCAATGTCATTTCCAATCACTGGCAGATACAGTATCCCTTTACCATACAGTCCCACTCTGCAGAGGCAGCGTGGAACTCCTAACCATTTCCTGACGTATGAACTGATTAACGCTTCCAGCTTCTCTACTGTTGTTAAGGAAACCTCATACAGAAGCCACAGAAGTCTTGGCAGTAGACCAAACTGAAAACACCATAAGTTTGCCTGGTAAATCGCTGCTGTCTATGAAATAATAGGTTTCTATGGGACAAAACTAAAGACAATATCACCTGAACCAGTACCAAACCGACTCGGTACTGACCCAGTGCTAAAGCCACCAAACCAACCAGGTACTGTCCCAGTACCGACCCAATGTTAAAGCCACTGAACCGGTACCAAACCGACCCAGTGTCCCCAACTGTCTCCCCAGTTCCATGATTGCAGCACGCTTGATGGAAATACGCTGAGATGTGTGAGCGCAGCTCTTCTGATCCCTTGGGGGCAGTAGGAACTGCATCACAGGCCTGGTGAGCAGCTTTGGTATACAACATTCAGGATCGGGTCTTTAGGAGGCAAATACCCCATTTCAGGGAACCACGGTTATTATAATAATCTAATGTTTATCCTTGAAACAGATTATGGCATGTTTAATTCTAAAGCATTGTGAATGTGTCAGCCTGATAATTTACACTATATCTATTAAGATAATACTACTGCATACTGTAAATACAGATATCACTTGTTTAAGGCAGACCTTTTTAGGGCAGTGAAGCCATGGCCCTATAATGCCTTTCCATTACCACTTGAATTCTCATTATAATTCAGGACACAAATAGCACCTTTATAACTAGTTTTTTAAAAGGTGACCACTGCATATATACAGTTGTTTTTTGTTAACTGACAGCAATATAAAACTGTTCCCCTTTTAACAGCGTGAAGCAATCACAAATGTATCATAATGTGGAGAGTAAAATGTTTCACATCATTGTGGGATTTTTTCACATTTTTTATAGTGTGCAAGTGCACTGCAAAATGCCTGTTTTTCTCATATGAATATTACCCTATAACCTCTTTAGGCTCAATGGTAGCCGTTTAGGGAATTAGAGACACTGGCATGTTTAGCAGAGCATTCAAAGCAGCAGCTATAGACAGGGGAAGGAGATACTTTGTCCTAGAGCAGAAGTACCACATGAGATTTGTCAAACCTGGCATGTCAGACCTGTCCTCATAAATCACTGAATTTCTATTACCCTACCTGTCAGAAATTTCAGATCTTTATGGTGTGACACATGGTCTGCCGAACATGATCTGAACTGAACCCAACTCATGACTTGTGGGATATACCATGCTAAGCTATTGCAAAAAATACAATAAAAAATAATATCAAATCTAAAGTTGGATGGCCTATTTAGAGGAGTATGCTCCTCACCCCCCCTTGATGATAAAAATAAGCATTGTCTAGTTGGTAAACTTCCAGCACCCTATTTACAAAACGATTGCTTATTTAAAGCCTGTTTTGACTAGTGAAATAAAGTTTGATATTCAGGAAACGATAATGTCTGATGATAATCAATCAAACATTATTTAATCCATCAAGATAGTCTTTGAACATTGTATCTCACAAATTAAAGATTTATGAAGAGAGTCATAGTATCTAGCCATAAGATCTCATCCCTTATTTCCTTCAAGCCCACAACATTTTAAAAAAATGCAGTAAGCAAATAAATATGAGGAGAGAAACACATTTTTTTAAGCAACTTTTTTTTGTAAATGTGTGTTTTTTTTTTTATTTAGTAGACATATTGAAATAGCCAGTTGTATTATTTTAGGCTCAGCTCACTGCTACCACCCCTGCGCTAACATGGGAGTGTCGAAGACAAACACACGCTGTCCTCTGAAATGTGTGCTGTCAGCCAACCACTTCTTTTCACTCTGCAGGCCCACCGTGCAGCCACCTCAGAGCTACAGCGTCGGAGGACAACGCAGCTCTGGGCAGCTTACAGGCAAGCCTGCAGGTGCCCGGCCAGTCTCCTGGGGTTCGCTGGTGCGCCGAGGACACCCTGGCCGACCTAAGCCCTCCCCGCCCGGGCGACACTCGGCCAATTATGCGCCGCCCCTTGGGAACTCTCGTCCACAGTCGGCAATGGAATAGCCTGGACTTGAACCAGCGACCTCCAGGCTATAGGGCGCATCCTGCACTCCACGCGGAGCGCCTTAACCGGATGTGCCACTCGGGAGTCCCGTTTTTGTAAATGTTATTTGCAATGATATGGAACTTTATATGAATGTTGTTCTTTTCTAAATATATATCCTTTTCAAACAATTTATTTTTTAGTTGTTTTCTGCTCTCAGAAATGTCACAGCACTGTTCCCTGATAGATCAAATCATTCTCTGTTGCAAACCAGGTTTCACTTGTCTGATAACGACAGAAAAAGCACAATGGGGGAACATGTATCAAGATCGACCGATGCAATACTAAATTGATGGAGTGTAAAGTAGCGCTCAAAATGGAAAAAGAGCCTCCCCTCCAAATGGGCTACCTCATTTGAATAATAGATTAGGTTATTTGGAGAGGCAATGACCCGTGTTGACTAAGTGTCTTGACTTTATATTATTATTATTATTATTATTATTATTATTATTATATGACATATAAAACCAAATATGCATAATGAAAAGGATATAATGAACCAAGTTTATTATACAACACATACAAACAATTGTACATAATGAAATAGATGGTATCGAGCTATACTTTCATCCTCAGGGAGATCAGAAAGGGTAATGCAGACCCTAAGTACTCTCCCTTCTTCTGAGTACTCTCCCTCTGTTCCTGGGTTGTTCAGGAAGGTTAGGAGTCAGCACTCTCTGTCATAAGAAATGTCCATGAAAATTCACAATATCACAAATTTCACGTAAATCGTGTATTTGACTGCCTACTGTGAAAAATATGCATTTTATTTTCCTTACAGTATGTTACATTACTGTACTCTTCACCTCCCCTGTTAATGTCATACTTTTATCAAGTAGAAGCAGCGCTACAATTTGCCCATGCATATAATTAAGGCTTGACACACATTAAAATGCATGGCTAATGAGCGGCGGAGAGCATTGCACAGCGGAGCGCATTTTGGCGGTGCTAACTAGGCCTTAACTTGGCAAAAGTGCCATGATACATACGGGGCAGTTTTAAGGCCGGCGTAAACTCGGCACCAAGGGGTAATGCCGTCGCAAACACTTGATACATAAACCCCCAATGCTTCCTATTTTTTTAATGGAAAAATCTTGCCTTGTATAAGATCAAACAATTCCATGTTAGATGCTCAGAGAGTGCAATTTTTCATTTTTTTTTTTTTTTTAACTATTCAATTTGTACCAAGTTGGATGTTGGACATTGGTCCAGTTCATATTATCTTTCAATTAGATAGTGAAGTTACAATTAATTAATAGACAATAATACCAACCACACAAAACAATACATATACAAATTACAGCATATAGGAAATTTGTTTTACTATATAAACCAATAAATAAATAAACAAATGAATAAATAAATACTGCCCCACATTAAGCTTGTTGTAATTAATTTTAGCTGGGACTCAAATGCAAGCATGCATATTTGGCAAAAAAGCCAGTACCTGCAGTTTTTAATCAAAGCTACAGTGCATGTTCTCTCTGTCATATCTAACATTAGTTTATTTAGCAGATGCCTTTATCCAAGGCGACTTACAGAGACTAGGGTGTGTGAACTATGCATCATCTTCTGTGTCACTTACAATTACGTCATGACTACACACAATTAACTTAATGGTCGTTCAAAGAAACATGTATTGACTAATGATAATCTGTGTTTTGCAAAGTAAAACTTTCCCCTTCAGCAATTAAATATGTTGAAAAGCAGCAGGTAGCTTCTTTGTAGGTCAGAATCAGTGTGCTTGTGGGTATTGTTAAGCTAAAAGCTTTGAGCCATCAACACCACACACACCTGGTCCTCCTGCATTGATTTATAGTTTAGGGCTTTTGGTAGAGCTCTTGCCTGACACCTTCTACAATACTGTACATCATGCTCTTCAAATCCTCTTAGTGAGTAAGGGGAGCATTTTTGTGCAGATTCTTAAATTTGAAGCTATAAAAAGAACAAAAAAGAAGTGCGTTAGAGACACATCTGGTCATTGTGTATATTGTAACAAAGCAGGAGATCACTGCTGTCTTACCCTAGTTGTGTACTAACCCGATATACTCTGCTTATCCTTTATAACTTTTTAGCTTCAACATTTAAAAGTGTTTGCAAATTGTCATAGGAGTTACTAGGGTTGTCAAAAATACCGATACTTTGATACTACCGCGATACCAAATTTCAAAAACGGTTCTGATCTTCATTAATTATGGGACACCACACACTCCAGGTGTAAACTACAACGAAACAGCCAGAATTCAGAAGTAAAAGGTTAACATGGGAGGCACACAAGCTCAGCGCCCCGCTTTCTTAGAAAAAGAGAACAGCAGGAGTGATGAAGTATTTCGTTTATGAAGCAAATGAGCAGGGCAAAGCAAAATATCCATCCAAGCCCATATGCAAACGGTGCTTTAAGACGGTACGACAAAAAGAGGCAACACCTCAAATTTAGCGAAGCATTTGACGGACAAGCACCCAGACCTCTTCAAATAATTCAGACAGGTTAGCGACAGCGTAGATTATTGAATGAATGCATCACATATATAAATTAAAAATACATGTCCTCAAAGAAAACGATGGGGGAAATGTGAAATTAAGAAAGCAAGCTAGCTAACTTAGAGCTAATGTGTACGGTGTTGTGCTCTACGTTGGAGTGATAGATAGTATTTGTCTGCTTTCACATTAATGTTACAGATAACCAGCGAGCAAGCAAGTTAGCTACGCTAATACATCGGTAGCTTTGCTAGTTAGCTCATTTCTTTAAACAAGCAATATATATATATATATATATATATATATATATATATATATATATATATATATATATATATATATATAAATTACATTGAAATAGCAGAATGGCTTGAAGAAACACGTCATGGGAACGCATGAAAAAAAGTATTTTTGCACCTCTCAGCCGCCATGCAGGAACGGGATTTCAACTGTAAAACAGCGCTGCCACTTCACTTGCTATCTGCTGTTCGCCTGGGGGAAAACGACTCTTGTTATCTGTCAATGTATCAAACACACTTCACAGATTTCTCCCTGAGGTTAGTCTCGCTTTATTGAGGTCACCCCCGGGCTCGGCCTTCGAAGACGTAGTACACGAGAGCAGTATATCATAGGCGCATATGGCTGTCACTCTTAGAAAGGGGCGGACTGTGGCTTTCTAATTATACCAAATTTGGGCATCTACGTCGGTGAGAATCTGACCTGACTGCTCACGCTGTGTGAGAGCACTGGATGGAGCAGACGCGCAGGATAGCAAAGAACACATTGCAAAACAAAATAAAATAAGATTGCGTTTCCCTTGTTTTTGATCATTTTCTTTACTGTTATATATTATTTTGCATTTCTTGCGTTTTCTGTAGTTTTGTTATAAATGGCTGTAACTTTTGTTCTGGTGTTCCAATTTTAATTATTTCATTTTAGACATGTACCCAAGACCTTGAAGTTTGATTGTAAAATACATTTTTTTCTACTCAGAGCACTGAAAAAAAAAAAAATTATTAACAACAAATGTTCTTTTTTTCTCAAAAGCATATTTTATTTTCATCCTGCCATTCATTAGTTTTTTGTTTATTATTATTTATTTCTTAGCAGCCGGCTTACAATTATTACAAGATATCATTATTTTTACATACAATTACCCATTTATACAGTTGGGTTTTTAGTGGATCAATGTAGGTAAAGTACCTTGCTCAAGGGTACAGCAGCAGTGTCCCCCACCTGAGATTGAACCCACAACCCTCCGGTCAAGAGTCCAGAGCCCTAACCACTACTCCACAGTGCTGCCCTACATTTCTGCACTAAATTTAGTGGGTATCGAATCAAACAATGGATTTTTTTTATTTTCTGAACCCCCAGTTTGTGCTGATTTATTCCACATATTGTACTCACCTGAAACCCCTATAGTCACAGTTATAAGCACAAATATAATAACAGTAAAAACTTGAGAACTTTTCTCTATCAGTAATGTACAGAGCACTCACCTGAATCACTTAATAAAAATCTCAAATTCATCCACTTTGTAGTTTTACTTCATCCTCTGTTTCACTACCAAAACCAAGCAGAACTATTAAAGGGCCAGTCAATCATAGTCCTACACAAAACATTTTCTTAAGTGATAATATGCAAATTACGTTTACTGCACCTGCACTGTTTGACCTAGAGTCAAGATTGTTTACCTTTATTAAAGGAATGTTCTCTTATTTTGCATGTTCAGATTTTTTATTTTTTTTTGCCGTGGTATTGAAGAGGTATCGAGTATCGTGAAACTGAACTGGTATCGTATCAAAGTTAAAAATTCTGGTATCGTGACAACCCTAGGAGTTACTGGGAGTAGGTATGCATTATCTGGATGTACCTGAGTTTTTATTTGTATAGCATTACTTGTGTAAACTCTTCTTTAATTATTTATTTATTTAGGATTTTAAAAATTGTCAGAATAAATACGTAACAACTTGTTTCTAGAATGTCCCAAGGACATTTTGAAACAGGTGTTTATTAGGCTAATTTGCTACTCCAATAAACAGGTGAAATAAACAGTTGCTTTTTTTTTTGTTCTGATTGCTGCGCTCCACAATGCTGTCAGCTTCTCTTAGCCTCTGCGGAGAACAGCAGTCAGCACAAAAATCAAGCAGCCATTTCTGCATTTTAATTCACTCAGCTTTCTGCTTTGAAAAACTTAATTCTTTCAATCATTTTGGTTCAAAGATGTTGACTGAGTTGATCAAGCATGTCTAGCACAACATTGCTGTATCCATGGGCCCCTGTGATGAACGAGGATACATGTAGTCAGGCCTAATGTTTTTTTTTTTTGTATTTTATATTTTGGATCTGTGTTGTTAGGATGGTAGCTTTGAGAACAGTTGGCTTTCCCAGTTATGTGGGAACAAACAAAAAAAAGGAGGGCAGTTATTCTCTCCCAAAATGTTTTGATTGATGATATTGTATTCAGCACACTGCTGGAGGACTACTGGCACTTCCAGCAAGTCTTGTTATGTCTCCATTTTACTTCACAAAGCCTGTCTGTGTTCTCTGTCTAAATTGAGTAGCAGTAACCTTTGTGCGGACTACTAACTTGTTCCCATGGTTCACTAGAAATGTCATATGCAAGCTTGTTCTTCCATTTAATTTTGAGTGAAACGAGTGACAGTGATTATTTTGTAACAGGCAGACAATTGATGGATTTGTCCTTGTAGCATGAGTTGTAATGCATTTTACACATAAATAAAAAAAGAGATACGAAGTGTTCTCTTTGAGTTGTTTTCTTATAAAATGAATTTTCTATTGTATGTGGTCCATAGAATCACAGTGCTTTAGCGTAGAACAACTTGTAACATTATCAACTTGTAACACTATCAACTTGTAACACTATTTTGTTTTGTTTAATCCATTATTGTGTGTTTAACTATCTTATTGCTCCCTATATGAACCCTTTTTAATTTGTCTGGGTTTAGATATTTCTTATATAAAACTCTTTATTATCCCCCAGTGACATTGATACAACACCTGTTATTCATTGAATGAGAACACGGGGATGTGAGAAGGTTCAATTTCATCTTATTTATACATATTTCATGGTTACAGTTTCCCTTGTTCCGGTACATTTAATAAATGGCTTATCCAATGCACTGTTATTGGCATTGTAACCAAGCGTGTCTTTGTAATTGCTTCTTTGTGATACAGTATTTTCCTTCTAGATAAGAGAGGTATCACACGCAGCATTGCTGTTACATTAAAGTTGTAAAAGGCAGATTGTTGTATGTACTGTATTAATGACATGCATTGGTTACTGTAGTGCACCACATTCGGGAACTACTTCCATTGTCCTTGCTAATATGGCAAGAATTACTTAATTAGGTCAAATTCCGCATTTACTTGTTAACAAGTGTGTTTTTAATCCCTGCATCAAAGGATATTTAAGTAATCTGTTTGGAACATGTGTGAACCATATCACCACAGATCATTCAAGCTAACTTTACTACCTATAGTGTTGTTCTCCTCCCTCTGTCGTTCTGTAATTAAATTATTCAAACGTGACTAACAACCAATAGTAATAATAATAATTAATAAAAACAACAATCATAATCATAATAATGGTTCAGCTTTGAGTAAATCACAATTGCAACCATTCTTGTTAGACATCTTTTCAGTAATTTGTTTTGCAATCTCATAAGAATGTAAATTCTATTCGGAAGTAGAGATTAAAGCGCTTGTTCGGAAATAGCTGTCTAACACGTTACAATCAAGGGGCACACTGTCATCTTAAACTGGTACATCTGTCTGGCAAACGTTTTTTAACCCTGGATTGAATTTAGTGTGTGTCTCCTACTGTGGTAGTACCAGACTGTATATAACTGAAACCACTTGATAGATAGTCAGAGGGTAATAGACTTCTCTCATCCTAACTGATAAGTCATTACTGGCACTTACGTTAGATAAATCAGACTTTGTTCCAGGCCGCAGTGTTTTTTTTTCACCCTGGTCAGCCTTGTCCTAAGGTTTGATAGATAAAAAAGTTAAGGAAGAAGTTGGCAAAATGATTCTAAAGTTGATGTTTGCTGGACAGTTCAACGGTAATGGATGTGGTTCCTTGGTTCTGGAAAGAAGTTATATGGCAGGATTAATCATCATCATCATCATTGTCATCATCATCAACTATGTAAAACAAGGGTGTCCAAGCACAGTCTTGGAGGGCCATTCCACTCCAGGCTTAACAGGTAAACTTAGATAATTAACTACTTTAGGATCTAGAAGGAGGTTTAATTGGTTCAATTAAATAATTTAGAACAGGGCTGGAACAAAGACCAGGACTGGAAAGTCCAATTTTGTCCACCCTTGCTATAAAACAAAACAAAAAAAACCCTGCTTATTCTGAAATGTATCAATATGCAGTCTACGTTCCCGCTAGCCGCTAGCCACTCGCCACGTCGCCACGTCGCCACAAGTACAAGTCACACTTGTACTTTGCTTGAACAAAAGTTATTGTATTTGTTGCTCTTATTGTATTACTTGTATTGTAACACTTGAAATGTATTTGCTTACAATTGTAAGTCGCCCTGGATAAGGGAGTCTGCTAAGAAATAATAATAATAATAATAATAATAATAATAATAATAATAATAATAATAATAATAATAATCTAAATGTTTTCCTGTGTGGCTCAATTAATTTTCAAAATTACCTGGGAGAGTAGCTGTGCCCTCTACTAGAGGGTTGGCTATATCTTGGGCCTTACTGTCCAATATATGTAAGGCGACTAACTGGGCTACGCTGCATACATTCTCCAGGTTCTACCGCTTGAATGTGGTAGATCCATCCTTGCCTTCAATAGGCATGAGGGTCCTTGAGGTTGCATGATCGCACCCTTAACCTAAGGTTAAGCGGTTCTGATGTGTCCCTAGTATGCTGCCGTTCCTTCTCCCTCGCGATGGCTCTGGTATACATTTCCCATACGTAATGTTGTTGGTGGTTATCTTCGAATTGAAAGGGAAAGTTAGGTTACTTACCGTAACCCTGGTTCCCTGAAAGAGAATCACTTGCCCTCATGGGTTAGATGCAAAAAGAGAAATGGCTTCCGCGGTATGACGGTTTTAATCCCTCGGTAGGCGGGACCGAGGGCGTTATCCCAGGAAGGGGCATATCGGCAGCTGTGGTATAGAGAGCTCAGAAAATAACTACCAATAGGCAGGCATTTCCCATACGTAATGTTGTTGGTGGTCATCTTCTCTTTCAGGGAACCAGGGTTACGGTAAGTAATCTAACGTTCTCCTTATATAGGTTCTGTCTTTTTCTTTTCTTTTACTTTTTTTTTTTTTTTTGTCACCTTGTGCTCCAAATGTAGTTACTGTTTCATGCCTAGAACTACCAAAAACCGTGTAACAAGATTTTGACCCTAAGGTGTTTGAATCAGGTCATTGGCTATTGCTGACTTCTGATGTCACCCCTGCTTTTAAGCAGCAGGTAAATTGCAAAGTTAACTGACTAGTTTATTTATTTATTTTTTTTCTTACTATGATTTTGCTTTTAAACTGGAACAGAGAAAAGGAGAGTATTGCATTGTAGAAGCATGGCAGCTGGGCTATGCAAGAAGCAGATAATGTGCACAACAGATCGATAGAAACAAACATAATGGACATTGATGATACCTGCCCTTTAAAATAAGAGTATGTACCAAACCTGACAGCTAAACTGGGATTATTACCTTATTACCTGGGTGTCAATTACCTATTTGATAATTCAAACAAGCCTATTGTTAAAATAAATCAGAATCAGTCTTTAGTAAATGACACTTACATTGTCAATCAAAAGTTAAAATACAAAGTAAATGTCATGTTTTGTTTAATACAACTGATGAATATTATGAGTGAAGAATTACTGGAAAAAATGAATAAATATAAAAATAAAAAAATGAATTTTTAAATGTATAATTACATTTAGCTGTTAGTTACCAAATGCCCTCTCTAGAAAAAAATATAATATTTTGAAACTCGCATCTGCACACATGATATTTGATGGTTGTAATATTTGATGGATTGATGGTTGTTTTTATTTAGCATTTGGCCATTAGAATCTATGTTTGTCAGTTTCTCCCAAGGTCACATAATAATGACACCATTTGAGTTTCAGGATCAGTTCTGTACTGTGTATCTTTTCAGTCACAGCATGTTTCCCCAATAGGAATATGTATGCCCTCCTTTATAAAAAAGATGTTTGTGAAACTGTGTACCTACATTAGGCTCTTGGAGTACAGTGTACTGATAAACAGATCTGTAGCAGAGCTCACCTTTCTGGACCAGCAGTCCTGAAAACAGAAGCAATGTCCTTTCATATCATTTAATGTGCAAGACGGACAGAGTTTAGAACAAATGTGTAGGCCAGAGGTTTATTGTGCTTACAGATCACTGTAAGAGAGCTGCAGAGTTTCTCATACCGGTATGGATTGAGTTGTCTTGAAGTCCATAGTTCATAAAAGAACACAACCTCAATTGCAAGCCACAGCAATGAATGCCCACATCAGTAAAATGCAAAACAAATGTGGGTATTTGTTATCAGTAATATCTATAAAGACTACTTGCTGAGTTGGGTAAATCAGTAGGTTTGGCTGTATTTTGTGCATGAAATACTTTTAATAATAGCAGTTTTTTATGTGAATATTATGCAAATAGTATAACAATTCACTCAACATATTTCTCATATTTGTTTCGAGTCAACTGGTTTCTTCATTGACACATAATGAAACCTGTTAATTGTCCAACAGGTTTCACTCGTCTACATATACATGACATGTGAAATAATTTTTTTTTTTTAAAAACACCTTTCCTGTTCCATGAACAGCAGGTGAGAACTTGAAACATTTGCGAGCTACTGTAAATCAATGTCAGTACATTATGTATATAAGCAAAAATGCTACCCTCTTCCTTAATTAGAGGAGAGAGAGAGAGAATTTTGAATTTTAAAATCCCTTTATTGAACAACACAAAAAAGAACAATAAGACATTAAAGTAACTTAAATAAAACTAGTAAAATTCTAGCACTGGTCATAATAAACAAGAATAAAACACAGATAAATAACCAAAACATTCTAAAAATAGCACAAAAAACCCAAACATTTTTAAAAATTATAAATCACCCACTGCACACCCCATCCTCAATATACCACCTCATCATAAAATTATCCATGTCATTCATCATACTGTAATAAGAAAAATCAACTTTTACCCTGGTTACAACCAGAACTCTAAAAACACACAGGGCACCATCTATACCAGTGCTAGATAGTCTGTTCTTACGGGATTTAAAAATCGCGAGCTTTGCTTGACCCAGGAGAAAATTAATCAGGGCACACCGATGACGATATTTAAAAGAATACTTAATACATAAAATTAATAACTCTTTAGTAAAAAGCAGGCCTTCTAGAAAAATAAAAAAAGGCCGGAGTCGTGGGCAGTCTGTGAAACGGTGGAACACAGTTTCCATGGCGAGGCAGAAGGGGCACTGCTCCCCCACACCTGGGTTAACTCGGCTCAGCCAGCGGTTCGTGGCGACACTCGCCACTGCAGGTCCCCGGAGTGCTTGGGCAGAGGCAGTTTGTACGCACCCTCCAGGATGGCAGCACAGACTCCTCCATCGCCAGGTGAGCCCTCCACTTGGTGTCAGTCAGATCTTTAAGTCTGAGATAATGCCAGCTCATCCAGGGATAACAGCATCCCGGGTCGCTCCCCCTCCTCCTGCCCCCTCTGGCAGCAAAGAAGAGAGCAGCGCAGAGGGGAAATCAGGCTCACGCTCCCGGGCCTGCCTCTCCGAGAAACACCCTCTCTATCATGCGCACCGAGCACCTATCTGGTCACTGTGCACCACAGTACCCATACACTCCCTAAGACAGACGACCAGAGCTTTGGAGAAGACCTTATAGTCACAGCACAGCAACGACACAGGACACCAGTTCTTCAGCTCACAGAAGTCTCCTTTTTTGGGTAGTAAAGTCAGTACTGCCCTGCGGCAGCTCAGAGGCAGCTCTCCCTATGCCACACATTCATTCAGCACCAGGTACAGATCATTTCCAATGCAACTTCAGAAATGTTTATAGAATTCAGCCAGCAACCCATCCAGCCCAGGTGCTGTTCCATTGGAGAGCTGTGTGATGGTGGTTGTGAGTTCCTCCAGTGTGATAACCATGTCCAGGCCACGGCTTTCCTCCTCACCCAGGCGAGGGAGACCTTCCAACAGCCGCTCCGTCCCCTGCTGGTCGCAGCCCTCAGCCTGGTACAGACCTGAATATAATTTCACCACAGCCTGATGAAGCTCCGCAGGGCTGGAGAACTCTCTCCCCCAGGGCAGCCTCAGTGTAAGCATTTGTTTTCTTTCAGCTTCTTTCTTCTCCTAGCTGAAGAAGGTCGTGGGGGCGTCCATGTCCCTTAATTCCACAAATCTTGCTCTTACAAGGGACCCCTTGACCTTCTCCTCCAGCAGGCTGCCCAGGCGCTGTTTCCTCTCTTTCAAGCTGTGATAAGTCCCCTCCATGCTCTAACCACCCAGCTCTCTCTCAATCTCTAAAATCTCATTCTGTAGCTTACTGGCCACTGCATTCAACTCACTAATGACGTTCTGGGTGAATTGCTGGCAGAAAATTTTAATTTGGATTTTCCCCACATCCCACCACTGTCTCAAATTAGAAAAGCATCTCTTTTCTTTTCTCCATTTATTCCAAAATAGTTTGAATATTTCTTTAAACTGTGTGTCTTGTTAAAGTGCCAATAGGATTTGGAGTGCTGTGCAGTGGGTAAACACAAAACAGCTGTGATGAGGTGATGATCAGATAGAGACGTGGGATGAATACTGCTGCCAATAATTCTATTAAGGTGGTGCTTTTGGGTATAAAATCTGTCTAACTGTGCTCCAGACAATTGACCATTATTTACTTTTAAGTATATTGTTTAGATTAATTATGTAAGTTTCTCCAGACATCAGCTAAATCAAATTTTGTCAGCACGCTAGCCAGCTTTCTCGCAGATTGAGGATTGGGTTCATTGTGATTTCTGTCATAATTAAAATCCAGCGTACAGTTAAAATCCCCTCCCACCAAAATAAAATGCTCTGGATCACACTTCTCTAAAACCTGGTTGAGCTTTTTTTTAAAAATAAAACCCTGTATTTGCAAAAATTAGGAGCATATATATTAAAAATATCAATAAAAACACCATTTAATGTTAATTCAATTTTTAAAAGCCTCCCTTGTACAACCTCCTCTACAGACACCACGTCTACTCCTAGCCCCGGAGAGAATAAAACTGCCAGCCCCGTACTAACATTAGAGCCGTGACTTAAAATCGCCTTCCCCTTCCACTCTGACAGTGTGCTTCATTGCTGCTGTCAGAGTGGGTTTCCTGCAATAAAATACAATTGGCTTTTTTAAACTCAATAAAATTAAATAATTAGGCTCTCTTAAAATCATCACGGCAACCGTTTAAAGAACTCAATAAAAACGTATCCATGAAGGAAGAAAAATAAAATGACAATAAATAAATACAATAAATAAGGGTAAAAGCTTCAAAATTAAAAACCTTTTGATTGCTCAACCATTTTTCTATCAGTGCTTACAAATTTTTTCAAACAAAACCTCTTTTTCCTGTCAAACTCCTCTAAACTTGCTTTTCTTAACAGTAGATTAGCAGAGACTAAAAACAATTTCAAGTAAGGAAAGAAAAGTGGAATTTCAACTCCCCTTTCACCCTTTGTGCTATTCATAAAATTAATAAACTGTTCTAGTGAATACAGTTTTTTTTGGGGGGGGGGGATTTTGGAGAGAATCGAGGTGTCAGAGAGCTCTCCGTCCTCATCCTCGTCTTCTCCCATGAACGCCTCTCTTTCCTCGGCCAAATCCTCCTCTCTTGCTCCCGACTCATTTCCGTGAGGACTCTGCTGAAGGCAGGGCTATTGTGTCACTGGATGTTAGTCCAGCGCTGCCGCTAGCCTCCTTCCATGTGCGGAGAAGCTCTGCAGCCTCGGCCTGATCACCGCCTTCGCAGCTGCTCGCCCCCAACCCAGACTCTCTCACTCATCGCGGTCAGGCACACACCTGAACCCGTGTCTCCGTGTCAGTCCCTCTATCCCGCCGGAATGCGAGCCCATCTCAGACTACACACACCAACTTATTATTATTATTATTATTATTATTTATTTCTTAGCAGACGCCCTTATCCAGGGCGACTTACAGTTGTTACAAGATATCACATTATACAGATATCACATTATTTTTACATATTATTACCCATTTATACAGTTGGGTTTTTACTGGAGCAATCTAGGTAAAGTACCTTGCTCAAGGGTACAACAGCAGTTCCCCCCATTGGGGATTGAACCCACAACCCTCCGGTCAAGAGTCCAGAGCCCTAACCACTACTCCACACTGCTGCCCACAACTTACACACAACTTAGCCTCTCAAACGGCAAGGCCAATTGATTGATTGATATCTAAATAAATAAATAAATAAATAAATAAATCAAAATATAAAAGCTATAAATAAAGTTTTTTTAAAAAGAAAAAAATTCCTTTAAATTAAGCGTGTACAAGTAGTAAAACCAAGACTGTAAGAACAGACCTGCACTATTCAAACACACCGCTCTCAGCTCGCAAGCCTCTCCCACAATCCCACAATCCAGAGAGAGAGAGAGAGAGAGAGAGAGAGAGAGAGAGAGAGAGAGAGAGAGAGAGAGAGAGAGAGAGAGAGAGAGAGAGAGAGAGAGAGAGAGAGAGAGAGAGAGAGAGAGAGAGGGGCGTGACTGGAAACGCAAGAAATATTTCCATCAATAGTAAACTGAAGGAGTGTAATCATTCCTGAGGTTACCAGGTGATACTGCTCAATTATTTCATTTATGCAACACGTTCAATTTCAATGTGTAGCTTTATTTATTATGCAGCTTTAGAATGGATAGATGTTGTAAACTTTTGCAACAAAACCAAGATGTGCTGTATTTTAACTTTTAACCATAGGACAGAAATTCCCTCTAAATCAATTGTTACATGGTTTGTAACAAACAAAAGAAATGCAAATGAAATGGATGGATAACATATTCTTTCTGTTTAATTGTCTTTCATGCAGAATGAAAATTACTTTTCATTCTCTTCTATGACCCTCGTTTAACACAGTTTTACAGGACCTTGGAGGCTTCAAGTTCAGCGAATCAGAAAGACTTACATCTCATTGCAGACCATGCTGATTTGCTTTAACAGTCAGTTTTACTAGCTTTTCTATATATGATTGATTGTTTTGTTTCTTAACATATTAACATGTTAAATAGCAAGCCTGTGTAACATGTTGTACAGTTTTATTTATGTTTCAATAAATACATTATGGTGTTGTGTGTGCACCTCAAAAAACACAGAAAACAAGAAAACAAAAGAGCCCAAAGAAATGGAGCAGTGTGCTCTGTCCTGGTGGCCCCTCATTCCAATACCTCCTGTTTAAGGTCTGTGTGAGGTTTGAGTTATCAACATTAATCTCTTGCAGCTGAAAATCAGTCCTCAGTAAGACACCACCACCAGAGTTACCTTTAGTAAAATGCAGAGAGATTTGAAAACAGTCTAGGAGTGAAGAGTCTACCCTGTACATAGATAGAATGGAACATGTTTAGGGTACATCAAAAGGGGCTGAATAAAGGTTTAGCAGTGTTGCCATTGGCTGCATCAGGTGATCACTTTTTTGTAAGCTTCCACCTATGTAGCAACTACATCAACTAAACACTTCTTCCTCATCCCTCGTTAGTGTCAGACAGGAAAAGTGTCACAGACACTGTTTCAATTTTTAATTCAAGTTTCTAAACCAGTCACAACAATGGGTAGGTGATGCAGTATTTAACTTTTTTATTTTATTTTTATTTCAAATGTAACACTTTGTCTTAGCATTATAAACTTTACAAGTCACCATGATTATCACCATGGCCATCGGTTAAAAATAACACACAAGTGTTGCATTATTTGTGAATAGATAATATACAGTAACATGTCTATCATTTTCAAATGAAGTCCATAGTAAGATGAAAAATGTTGTTCCATTGATGTACTGCCTCTGTGGTTTAGGGAAATTGAAGGCTTTTGAATTAAATTAAACAAAAACAAGGAATTTATCTCTGCCAGAATTTGACCTACATGTATATTGGGATTTGTCCTGGGCACTGAGGTTAACAACCGTGCTCTGCTACAAAACAGCACCATGGGATGTAGAGTGTCAAAAGTAGACAGGACATCAATTTATCTTCTTATACAAAGGACAGGGACTCCAACAGGGCACTCTGCTTAAACATTGCTCTGGGGCATTGGTTAAGTTCTGGCCTGAAGGACCTCTACAGAGCTACGTTCAGCGCTGCATACAGCAGCTGGTCCTGACCTGGCTAAACTTTCACCAGAATCAAACTCAATACGTCTGACGGCCATGACGATAAGTTTTCAGTGAGTATGTAAAGTTTATAAATGCTGAAACATATTAGAATCAGTGTTTCATTTTTCAAATTTGGCATGCTTCTTGCACATTGTTGATACTTATTTCAAGTATATAAACAGGATGATGCATGGTCTTTTAAAACCATTGTTTTATTACTATTTTCATGAATCCCCCAAAGTACAAAAGACATGTACCCTTCATTTATGTAAATAGCTTTAGCTGCATGCTCTTACTGCAGAGTTCTGCAGTAAGAGCATGCAGAGAAAACTCATCGAGCTGATGCCGTTCCTCTAATTAGCAGTGTGACCTTTGCATGACAGTTTGTTAAAGCAGCTTTCAAATTCAATACAACTGACATTTCTAAAGAGATCAATATAATTTGTGTTGAATACATTATACTAATGACGATTTCACACGAATCATTACTGGACCACAGTACTATTTTAGGATATCCTTCAGGGGATTTTTTTTGGTTAATCCACCGCCACTGTCGCTTTATCAATAGGTCACCTTTATTTCCTATGGCAAAATGTAACTCTGCTTTTCACTTTGGCTGCCATATTGTGGTCATGTCTTTTATTCATTTTCTGCAAGGAAAAAAATAACAAAAAACAATTACATTTCTGAAAAAAAAAAAAAAAAATTAAAAATAATAATAATAATAATAATAATAATAATAACTGCTGGGGCAGCAGTGTGGAGTAGTGGTTAGGGCTCTGGACTCTTGACTGGAGGGTCATAGGTTCAATCCCCAGTGGGGGACACTGCTGTTGTACCCTTGAGCAAGGTACTTTACCTAGATTGCTTTAGTAAAAACCCAACTGTATAAATGGGTAATTGTATGTAAAAATAATGTGATATCTGTATAATGTGAAATAATGTATAATGTGATATCTTGTAACAGTTGTAAGTCGCCCTGGATAAGGGCGTCTGCTAAGAAATAAATAATAATAATAATAATTTAAAAACAGCCCTTAAATTAAATGACTAGTGTGTTATTTTATTATGTGCATTTTTCCTTTATGAAAATTCGAATGATGATTTATGGTAAATAGCCCAACAACTTCAAATTTAGTACACATAATTTGGTTTAATAAAATTTAGGTGCACTTTTTTATTTTTTTGTTAACAAAATCCTCTGTGCACACGCTGCCAAAATGGAACTGATATTAGCACAGAAGTGATTCTGGACATGACTGCAGTGTCAACAAACACAAGGTGCATGAAAAGACCAAGCAAGCTTCTGTTTGGTTTGACGAGCTCTCTACTTGCATGTCTTCTTTAAAACGCTGCAGGGCACGGTGCTTGGTGGCAGTTTGCATTGTAGTAACACTTTATTTGAAAAACAAATGTGCAGGGTTAGAAATAGGGCTTGTGAATTAATATTCACACTTTAAAACGAATCAAGCAGCTTCACAACAGCTTGCAGAAGTCACGAAGAGGCGCTTTCACATTGTTGACATGGTTTAAGACTAGAACTTAATTTGCAAAGTAATGTAGGCACTTTAATAATGAGCTAGTACTAAAAATTGTTTCTGTAATTTACAACAGTAATCATTATGCTAACATTTCTCACAGTTCTGGCCTCTTTCATAACAGAAGCGATATGAAGTCTATTATTATTATTATTATTTTAGATTAGTGTTACTGCCGTCATGACTCAAGTGGTTACCAACACCTGCTCTGGTTAAGACATCAAATAATTTTCTAATATTAAAATAGCTGAATTACTCTGTTTTTTGCTGTTTAAATTGCATAATTAAATACTGAACATTAATGAAAAATAAATTAGAATATTGATCATTTATGTATCTTGAAGTTAGTTGGATGGGGGTGGGGGGGATTAAGTATACCTACACAAGGGTTTGGAGTTATTACATTTATGGAAGTTAGGATAGTTGAACTTTATTTAAGAAATGTTGATATAGATTTCTGTCTAGACTCACAGAACTGACCACAAAGAAAAGGAGTAAAATGGTTTTATGGCTCACAGATGTCACAAGAAATATTTTACCTCTCTCCTTCAAACAATATTTAATTTTACCTTATAGCTTTCACATTTTGATTGCAACAAGACTGAATTTCACATTTAGATCAAGAGCTTGATATTGGAAGTCCCTTGCCAAGCCCACACTTGAATCATCTAAAATGAAAACATGGGTTTAAACATGATACATTCTTTCAGCATTGCACATTTGTACAGTATACAGGTCTATGTAAGACTGTGGCGGAGTGTCCCGCCCCTATGTATTTATTTATTATTATTTGTATTTGTTTGCGGCGTGGATAAAAGCGCTGCGTCTTTTGTTGTTGTTTTTTATATTTAAAACCCCATGAGGATGCGTGGCTGATCAGCTACTGATTATTTAACTAGCTGACAGTCACGCATCCTTACCAAACGTGTGCAGACTGTGGCCGAGCGGTAATAAGATAATTAACAGCTAGTTAACCCCTCGGCCAGAGTATAAGAATCTGCAGCTGTCCGTGCTGCGGGTGCGTTGAGTATAGAGATGAGAGTACGGGAGAGCGGAGAGAGAGAGCGAGGAGAATATAACGAACAATTGCTATATAATAAGATATACTTGTTTCTGTTTATTCGTTTGGCCCTCGTGCCCTTTTGTTTTTATGTTTTGGTATGTGTTTAAATCTTTTGTTTTGTATTATTATTTATTAAATCCAGCTGACCGCCGTTGCGTTCAGTTTCACCCGCCCATCCATTGTTTTGGTTCAGTTACTTCCTGGTCTGTGACGTCACCACATCTCACCACTGCAAGCCATCCTGCCACAAAGACAGATACACCAAAAATTGCAGACCAGTAACAAATCTAATAGACTTAAATGCATATCAAGGCCTGTTATTTATTTTTCAGTCTTTCTGTAAATTAATTAATTCAACATCAAAAAGTTTGTAGTTTCTTTTCAAATTCATTATTGATGGCTCTACTGTATTTAGGGTAAAGGTACATTTTCTGAAAAGAATACAATAATTGTAATGCTATAAAACTAGCAAAAAACTACTTAGAGCCATCATTTAACTGCTTCTATCCATTAAATTAGCTTAGCCTTTGCATATACAGCCCTATTAAGACTATTTATGTATTTAAGCTCTGCCGTTTTGAATGCCTGTACACACCCCAGCACCTGTGTAGCGGTAGCTAAAAGATTAGCTGCATTACTATGTGTTTAAAATGAAAGGGACTGCGCATTTAAGGATCCTCCCGGCTCCACCCCCTAGAGTGCAGAGGTCATCTTACCAGCACAAAAGGAATGTGTGTGTGAGTGCACGCTCTCTTCCTGATTCAGCAGACAAGCAGTGCAGAGCAGTGCAGGAGAGCTAGTCACAGAGACCAGGTGAAACAAACCAACTCAGCTAAAGTTTATCAAACACCCCAAAAGGAAGCTAGGAAGGTTCCAGTGACAGTGTTAGCCGGCAGGGAAGTCCAGGAGCCACAGCTTAAGCAGTCGGGTAACTAAATAAACCAGGAGTTGAGAAAGACAGTTTGCTTTATTTAAGAAGGTCTTAAACTAAAACGTTCAATGAGCTCATGGACTGTTGTGACTGCGAATTAACCGCGTTCTACACTGGAAGAAGGCTAAATCTGGACTTCGTGAAATTACAGAGACTAAACTGATTTTATTTAAAGTTATATGCTTATTTGCAAACATTTTGTGTTGTTGTGTAAAGCATAGGAAACATTAAGAAATAATTATCAGGGGCAGCTGCAAGAAGGGAACAGTCTAAACAAGTGAAACTCTGAATGTAATTTCTCTTTCAATGATAAGGCTTACTGGGGATATCAGTGCACTGAATAGGTTAGTGGGATTTTATGGGGTTAATGTCTCATGGAATGTAACTAAGTGTAAACCTGTGACTCCCAGTTTCTGCTCTGAACCAACACACACACAGACAAATGAACTGTTTATTTGGTGTTAACTCCTTGATTTATTATTAAGTAAGCCACTTAATAATCAAAGTAACGGGGTTAAGTTAATAAAGAATAAATAGAATAACACACCTGATGTCATTATAGGTTAATGATAATAGAGAATATTGACATAGACAGGGAGGTGTTACACCTGTACTTAATGTATATATTTGAAATACTGTGTGATTCACTTGACATGTAATGACCTAGTTAAAAAAAAAAAAAAAGTACCACTGTTACTTTGTCATAAGATATCAAGGAAAAACAAACAGGAAAGCATCTAGTATTTCCCAGAGGGACCTTTCAGTTACCATTAGCACAAGTGAGTTATTGGGGAAAAAAGGAAATTAAAATGTACATCCTCATGAGGTGACAATGCAGCAAAGCAGTACATTAACATTGCATCACTGATCACTAATATGTATCCATGAAAAAACAGCACCAGTCTTTTTAAACATATCCATTGCTTTAGATGTCAATAATAAACACATTTATTAAAAAAAAAAAAACAAGAAAAAAAAACAAGACTGCTCTGTATTCCGTAAATAAAGCAAGGGAATTAAAGGATACTTTGTGATTGTTCATGGAGCACTGTAGTTATTCCACGAATGAGGACGTCTGGATAATAAACAAGCTTGCAAAGGGGGCAGGTGGATTATTCACCAACGTTCTCTTAAGTGTGATAAACGCAGCACTCCATGAATGATCATGGAGCAGCAGTCTGTTTATATAACAAGAACAAACAGCTGAATTTGGAGAATTCATTTCCTTAGAATAGAATTATAATACCCGTTTGGTTTTTGAAAGCATGTTCAGCAGTATTTAATCTTTTCAGAGTTCATGGAAGCTGTTTAACTTGTATCCACTCTGGCTAAGGACATGTGCAAGAGATGATGCTTTTTGGCACAAAACCGACTCCATGTCATTATTTAAAAAAAAAAAAAAAAAAAAATCTGTTTTCTTTATGACTTGACATTATATTGTTAATATGAAGTGAATATATATAGGCAGTATAAAACATTACAAAAAAAATAAATAAAATCACACAAACAAACTCTGACAGCTCAATGGTAATATACTCTGGGAATGTAGTTTATTGCCCACTGTTAATCACACATTAAAAACTACAAATCCCATACCCCAATTTCACTGATTTATCAGTGCGATGGCTACTCGTTTCCAGACAGTCTGAAAACCTGTCAAACCAAGGTGAGGAAAATAACACATTATTTTCATGTGATTGGAGAAGTTTAAAAAGAAAACCGCAATGAACAAAATTCAGATGTGTCGACGTCTTTAAAAAGAATGGTAGCAGAAAGTGAAATGGTTAATTTAAAATCCTTTTGTAAAGCATTCCAATAATCTGCTGCAGGTCACAAGCTGTGTATCACTACTACACATACTGCACTAGTTGCAACTTTCAGACATTCTTTTATATCTTAACAAATATCAAATTATACAGACTGAGAAGCACAAACTGATATAATCTGCATGCTGCCAGATGAGAACTTGGCTAGAGAGAAAAAAAAATAAACATAGTTGGTCATCAGCATAAGTCTCACATAAACACACAAACCATGACAGCATTGAAAGCAGTTTATAACCGTTTACTCCTTTAGCAGGGGAAACAGTCATCCCGCGAGGATCAAATGCTTAAAGCACGGCACCTTAATTGAGATTATATGTGAGAGGAAATGACCCACAGCAAATAGGCTGCAGCTGCGCTTTCATTTAGCAGTTCGTGTTTGATGTTTATGCCAGAGATGTTACCTTGTTAAGATTTATTGGATCTTCTACATAAATAGTCTAGGAAGGACTGGGAAATAAAACTGTCAATTTGTAGCAGCTCATAAACTAATGAATATTTGAATAATGAATATAAGAAATGCAGAATCCATTTTATTTCCTTCCCTACAGAGGCATGAGGCACAATTCAACTAATAAATAGCAGACATGGTTTCAGGGTAACAAGCTGCATTCTGAAACATTCACAATTAAATTCTTGCAGCCATTCAATGTCTGCTTGTTTCCTGTGGGATGACACATGCTATTCTATATATATTTTTTTTTTTTTCCATGTTAAAGCAATTGCTGCTGCTCTGTACATTCTTAGGATTAAAATTAGTATAAAGCGAAGACTTTTAACATTCACTTACAAATGAGGGTGGCACAGTCTGCTGATTGAACAGCAATCCATGACTAAAGCAAGGGGTGAAAGGGGGCATTTCATCCCTTGTCTTATGTCAAGAGACAGACTGACAATTGGGCCAGATCAGGGATGGCATCGAAAGACTACTGTACTGGAGTAATAGCAAATTTAACAGTGATTGGTTGATTTCCCATACTGTACACGAGTTATACTGGAATAAATAGCCCATTGTGTGTCCAAAACAACAACAACTACAAAAAAAGTTAAATAAAACCAGAAACTTTACTACTGCCAGAGTGTCCAAAATATGTTATTATTGAGATGAAACCAGACTGCATCACATGTACCACACATACTTACAGGCTCTATTCTAATCTCAGTAACACCCTTTTTATATAGTGAATGTCAGATTACAATGCAGACCGTGTCATATGGTAAAATGTGGCATTTTAAAAGAAAATCCACTTTGCAAATGCTTTGTCTTTGATCCGTGTGCTGCCTTAGAGATAATCTCAAATGCAAAAGACCACAGAGACATTGCGAATACAGTATATTTCAAAATTCTAATTCTTTAATCCACATGCTGAAATTTGCCAATGAATGCTAAAGCCTGCCTGCCTTTATATTTAGATGTACAGAGGCTGCTATTACAAACCCTTTTTTGTGGTAATTTAGGGCAAACTTATATTGACTCATTAAAGTCAAAGGAAATAATAAATACAGATGTTGTTAGGTCGAAATTAAAAGATAGATCATCTCAGGATTTTAACATTTCAAACCGCTATGTCATGATCACGACAAAGCAGTGGTTCTCGCAGGGAACTCACTTTAACCTTAGATCAAATCACGTAAACCACAAGCATATTTAGGCGCTTCCAATAACAGATCAAATTGTTAGTCGAAAAGCTAGTACGGTATCTGATTTGTTTGTCGCATGCGTTTTCTGAGTGAAATCTGCAAACAGTAAATTGTATCTTGTAATCTGAATGTAACCATTTTTTCTTTTTCTTTTTATTTTAACCATGTCCTCAATGAGACACCGAACAATTTGTCTGCAAGTATTGCAACTTTTATTTCTTTTAGTTTACAACGATAGCTGGTTTGTAATAAAATGTATACATTCAAAATAGTCCTTAAATAAACAGTTTACTTTGTTTGTGGTGCAAACATTAGTGTGCACATAGGTACACTGCTTTTTTGTTTTTTGTTGTTTAGTCTTTTCAAGGGGACTCTGTTTTCTTCTATAACCATTTGATTAGATAATTTATTTTGCAAGATAATTTTTTATATTAATGATCCCAGTTTACTGTGTTTTAAACGAGACTACTGACATCTTGTTCTTTGTCTTTTTTCTTTTGGAGTATCTGTCCTGATTAACTTGCCCTGCGATGGACTGGCGTCCACTGACAGTCCTGCCTTGCGCTCTGTGTCTGCCGGGTTAGGCTCCTGCTCACCGCTACCCTCTATAGGGTTAAGCCATTACACATAATGGATGGATGGATGTCCTGATTAACTTTCATTTTAGACTGAGCTGTTTGCAAAGATGTTTTAATAATCCTGGATGCGTCATCAGAGAATTATAACCTGTGACCTAATGTTTCAGGGGTTTTAAGTAAACAGAATATTGTAATACATTTTTTATAACATCAATCTGCATATGAATAACCTTTCCGTTACACA
Source organism: Acipenser ruthenus (assembly GCF_902713425.1). NCBI lineage: Eukaryota > Metazoa > Chordata > Actinopteri > Acipenseriformes > Acipenseridae > Acipenser > Acipenser ruthenus. The sequence continues at coordinate 95,322,608 of NC_081190.1, read as the reverse complement.
AATGATCTCATGAATAGCTTAATACATTACCGGTCATGAACCCACATACTGCCACTTTCCTCTCTCAGTGGTACTGGTGAGTCTGGTACATCGCTTGCATTTTCATCATGTCAACAAGGTTATGCAAAAACCTTCAGTTAATGTATTATAAATACCTTGATTATTTTTTTTTTCTTAATTCACAATATTGCATTGGACTGAAATGTGAATAATGTTGTTTTCAACCAACAATAGGTCTAAAAGGTAACATTGCAAATCTGTAACATTTTAATGCAGAATTGAATATTGTAGTAAAAGGACCACTTCTGAAATTCACCTGTAAGGATATACTTAGCAGTACTGATTTTTATTTTGGTGATCTAATCATTGCTATTGTAGGTAAATTGCATGGTGTTATAGTATTTAATTTGTCATTGTGTTAGATGATATACATAATTCTGAAAAGTCAAACATAAGATATGTATTCATAAAAGAAGCTTAGTTTTAAAAACATTGTTAAATATTTCAACACTAATTGTAGTTATCAATGATACTACCAGATTTGAAAGTATGCACTTTGGACGATTCTTGCCAGTTTTATACCATTAACATTGTTTTATTCCTTTAAGAAAAAAAAATCCCCTTGCCCCTTGACTTCTCATTGTCCAAGTTAGTGTCCCATTAATATTACTGGATGTATACAATGAGTGCTGATCCATTTATAGGGTGCATTATGAAGATTACATGGATACTACTTCCAGCAAGTTGAGCTTCAAACCCATTATATTGAATCATAAAATGATTCTTTGGCTGAAAATATTACAATGGATAAAGAAATAAACAAACAAAAAAATCAATGCAATACATGATGTACAGTTAATCATTATTAACTTTATTATAGGTTCATGGAAAAAAAATTACCAAGTACAGCAATTCCTAATGACAGCTCTTTGGACCGTATAAGTCGATGAATTTCAAGTTCAACCATCTATGCTAAACAAGGCTAAATTGCTAAGAGCACTGACTGTATTTTAGTGCCTGAATGTGCTAGGAAGAAATTAAAAGCCTCCAGCATACCATCAAACCTCATCCTTCAATCCAGAATAAAGTGCCCATTACTAGTGACGGGTTTATTTAGTCATCAAGAAATAACTAAATGCATGGGGCTGTTATAATTGCTGTTTCAAGCCCTCTGTAAAGTAGTTTCTACTTTATGACAGAGCACTTGCCTTCGTTGTGTCAGATGACTTCATGTAGACACACAGAAAACACTCTATAAATATAAGAGTACCATCTAGTGTATATCAGCATTTATACAATAATACTACTACGACTACGACTACTACGACTACTACTACTAATAATAATAATAATAATAATAATAATAATAATAATAATAATAATAATAATAATAATAATAATAATAATAATAATGAGCAACATAGCAATTCAACCTATAGTACCAGGTATGTTTTTAGAACATATACTCAGTGGTCAGTGGTCAGACTAGTGGTTCTCAAACTGGGGGGTGCGACCTCACAGGGGTGCAGAATGTATCCTGGGGGAGTGTGAGAAGGTTCAGGATATTTTTTTAAAATATATATATATTAACTTTAAGCAAATCTTACTGCTGACACCTCCTGGCATGTCAAAATTTCTAGATGGCACTGTGTATATTTGGACGAAGTCCGTTCCAATCCGGTGATGTACGTTGTATATCGGCTTACTCTGTGGTGTGCACATTACTAAGCATTGAACACAATCGGTAAACTATTGTTTGCAGTGTTAAGTTTGCTCTTATTACAATGGATTGGTGGCTAGTTCATGCAAAAGAAAAAAAACACAACAGCAGTGACATACTGCAGCAGGGCGATTGCCCTGCACATGGGGAAATTAGTGTTGGTGTAATTTATATGTGGAAATGGGTTTATTGTGTGTCTTTTTGGAGTTGTTATGTTTGCTTAATTGATTGTTTACATACAGGCACTCGATTGAGACTTGCTGCCTGCTAAGCTTGGTTGAGAGGAAGGCCAGCAAGTGATTGGCTGTGCCGTTCCTCAATCAGCAGGTGGGCGGGTCTCGACTGAGTGTCCGTCAGCATGAAAACATCCGATGGGAATCGCTCTGGGCGACTGCAAAGCCATGCTACACAGAGGGGAGCTGCATACACATGAGGAGAGCGTCAGATTCTGCAGCTGATTTCCTTAGCTTCTGCTGCTCAACCCAATTGATAGTCAGCATTGAAAATTCAACTGATTAGCATGGGACAACAATGAAATAGATATGCTTAGATAGTCCTAAAGGCTCATGGTTTTTTACAATATAACTCTTCATGTAAGAACAAGGTTGTTATCCAGGGATTGGATGAGGTTTTTCATCCATGCAACTGAATATGTATGAATGAGGCTCACTTTTGAGCCTCATTCTGAGATCTTAGTTTCTACTATATTTAGGTAAAATAAGTATTTGTAGCAATATTGTTTACATTGTTGTGTAATTAATAGCTTTTTCTGAGTTTAATTAGGAAACAGAATTCTCTCAAAATAAGTTCAAAGGGACATCATGCGATCAAAAATAAAACCCGGAAACTTCAAGCCCTATATATAAACAATAGTGTACTTCAGAGACTACGTGTCAGATGATTTAAGAAACAATGGCAAAGTTTACAACAGGAAAAGGGGAATGGTACGCTATTGGCGTACCTTTGTAACACAGTGCAATTTCGGATTTACAGTCGCCACTGCTTAGAACGAGTTTGTTTGTGTTAATGTGATTCGCCCACAAGAAGCGATAGACGTTATAAATTCCCACACAGTAACCTGACATTCAAAATGTCCCCCAATCACCAGTACAGTAAACAAAACAAACACGTGTGTATGCAGTTAAAAATCTTTATTAAGACACGCATTACACTAATAAAAAAAATATTAAAACCTATGAAGAACTCTGTGATACGCATCTGAGCGGTCTTTTTTTGCAAGTATGGATGGCAAACTTTGTCTAAAAAAATCACAATTCGGCTCTATATCCGGATGCTGAGTTTACACAAAATATACGACGTGCTTAACACGGTATAAACGATGCTTTGTTATTGAAATCAATGGGAATGGCAAATGGCAAACGCTATTTGCCCGATATAGACGGCTGCCCGCAATAACCTTGGATGGTGTAAGTGGTGGATACTGTACCTGCTTTTTTTTTTTACAACAAAACGGTCTGTGGCCTGAGGTGGGCGTCATTGTATTTTAACTGAGGTGGGGCTATGATAAAATGATTTAATGAAATACATTTGAGACATATGGTATAGTATTATAAATACAACTTAAACTTATGAAACTTATTGTTAATCATAAGCAAAACAGCACAGCATGACCTGCACCTCTAAGACAAGTTGGGGATTTTGGAATGAGACCTATTTGTGTTTTTGGTGCAATTGTATGAAGAATTATTCTTGCTGTCCCTACCATATGATGAAGTGAATGGTATGGCATGCTGTTTATCAAGCCAAAACGTCCAGTAACCCCCCTTTGGGCCACAACACTTTTTATCGCGCTCTTCATAAAAAAAAAAAAAAAAAAAGATGTATGTGACTAAATATTGCATTACTGGAATACAGCATACCATTCTGGCTTGCTGAAAGTCATTGTAAACATAGCCACTGACTCAAATGAAGGTAATCATTCTTTTTAACACATAACGATTGAGAAGAAACTATCCTTTGTTCATGAAGATTTTTGGATTGCTGACCCTGACAATCTGTTTTTATTACATTCTGTTTTACCAGTTAACCTTTTTCATAAAGGACTGAAAATCTGACTTTGCATTGCATTGTTAAGAACTTGCATAATATTGAGCAATCATTAATCTTTTCTAATTTGCTTTCACACAACAAACCTTGGGGCCCATTCTGATGAAATGAATGCAATCGCAAATACAAGTCAATCGTGTCTGCGCCACAGGGAGTGGCTTCTCCAAAAGTGTGATTCTGATGTAATTAAAAACTCAGTGCAAGCGCATTTAGTGGCGCACTGACAGCGACTGCTGACAGGGCATTTTGTTAATGCATGACTATTTTTTTTTTTCGCTGTTCTACATTTTTCTACACAACAGTACTCACACACGTTTGGTCACCATCATAACTGTTGCATGACATCGGAATGTAATAATCCAGCACTTCAGCATTTGGATATAAGATAACAAGTGTTCATCTGATATCCCATACAGCCTTTATACATGAACCCGCAATATCTCTCACAAGCACCTGGGTACATATTTTTACGATAACGCAACACACAGAATACGTGTGTTTTTTTGGTGCATATGTATAGCTGGTATGTACTACTTACAGTACAATAATACGACAACAAAAAAAAGGACTGAATGATAATACCTGAAAATAATCTTAATATTTTTAATAAAGTAGGTGGTGGATTGCGCCGATCACCGGCTTATTTTGAAAACCCTGCATTCATTGTCACTATTTTTGCTTTGAAAATAATCGGCTGCAAATGCCCGGGGGAAACCCTGTGCAAGGCTCCAATTCTGAATGTAGAAGTGGCGATCATGTTGAGCTGCAGTAGCATAGAGTAAGACCAGCACAAGTCAGAACAGCAAGTGGTAGGTCATTCGCTGAGAGAATACGAAAACCACGCTTCACGACACAGGAGACTGCTATATTAATATCTGTTAACATTCATTCGTCCATGTGATGGGGTGCCAGCCCGCCTCTATAATTTGTGTTATTATTATCATTTTTACTGTTGTTTTCATTATGGTTTTGATTATAATTCTTGTTTGTTTTGGATCGGCAGGGAGGGGGTTAAATTCCTCCCTGCCAAATACATGTGAGAATGTGGCTGGAGCCTTAATTAGTTAATTGTTAATTATTGATTAATTGGGCTCCAGCCACAGACCATAAAAGCCAGGAGAAATCCTTTGTCTGGGTGGAGTGGTTTGGTTTGGAGAGACACAGAGTAAGTGTTACCAAAGACAGACAGACAGACAGACAGACAGACAGACAGACAGACAGACAGACAGTGTATATAGATACTTGTTTAATTTGATTTTTTTTTTCCCGGTGTTTTGTTGGAAACCTTTCTTTTGTCTCTCTCTCTCTCTCTCTCTCTCTCTCTCTCTCTCTCTCTCTCTCTCTCTCTCTCTCTCTCTCTCTTTCTTTCTCTCTCTCTCTCTCGTCTGAGCATCTGAGCTGCTCCTGCAGCGGCACACATGCACTGAGAAGCCAGCGACAGAGACTGCCCCTGTCATAGTGCCCATCTGATGCTATCTGCCAGTTTGCCAAGTAACCGATTGGTACAGGCTAGCGTTGTAGTCATGGTGGTCATGTCATCCTTATATGTTCTAAGTGGTGGCAGCCGTATGCCAGAAGCCAACCGTTCTCCTCCCACTACCAATTTTGAGGCCCTAATAAATTGAGAATTGGGGCAACTTGCCAAGATTCCAACTTTGAGAAACTGCCAAGTAGTGTTAAACTGGAGTTGAAAAACAGAACTGCAAGTCCCCGAAGTAGGGTTTCCTTAACCCTGTTATAGTACTGGATACACTGAATAACTCAAATGCAGTCTGAAGGCGCTTATGTGGCACTGAACCATATGCATGAGCTACCTTCATCAACCTCCACAAGCTTCTTAAAACCCCAGGTGCACTTTTAAACTCGGTATGGTACACCATTGGGCTCAGGCGATTATTTAGCCCTTGCTTCCCTAACGGCTTGCTCCACCTCCTTCCACTTAGAAGCAGAATCCTCCATTTGGTATTCTGGTGGATTAATAGGTGGAATATCAGAGGAAATCTAGGATCAGTGTAAGTTTCTTAAAGATATATTTTCAACTCAGGCTTAGTTGCTGTAAGTATAACATTCTTTTCGCAGTTGAATAAGTTCTTCACATGATCTTTATAAAAGCTGGTTCTTGCATTCTCCTTCTTTTTACAGGGCTTTCCTTTAGAGATCTCCTTCAGATTTTCTTCAGCCCTCCTCTACTGCTTTCTTAGTTGCCTCCTTTCTCTAACCAGCCGTTCAGTCTCCAGCTGCCGTCTAGACTTTCCCACAATCATAGTTACTTGTTGCTATCTTTTTAGAATACACTGAAGAATTGAGTTATGTTGACGACAGCAACAAAAAATCACATAATATGCTTTAGGGTTTATGGTCATGCTGAGCTAGACAGACTTCTCTTTAGGATCTCAACATCAGCTAAACACTTGTGTCCCTTGATAGCTTACTTTCTAAAAATCATTCACAATAAAAGGGTATGAGAACCACATCACAAAACATTGAACTCTCTCACCCTTGGACTTCTTGAATTGTTGTTTTTGGTTTTGTGTAAACACATTGTATACATAGCAACATAACAGATTGGAATCAGCTATCTTATACCTTAATCTTTGTTTTGTGTAATTATGTACTCATTATTATACAAGGATGTAAAATAAAGACTCCCATTACCTAGCAGTTTGAACTATTTTGTCTGATCCTTTGTGTCATATGACCACTGTAAAGCCTGGAATAGATCAAAATGAAATAGATGAGGATAGTGTAAACTGTACTTCTTACACCCCACTGCATTTGACCTAAAATCTAACCATGGCCTTAATTCTCATCAAATGTTATGGTGCCACCATAGCTGTACTTTATAATGGTTATTGCACTATGTCACAAAGACGGCCGGAGTGGGTGGTGTCAGACCAGAGCCAGGAAGTAACACACAGAGACTTGGAGTTTTGGTTAAGCTGAGCGCGTGATCGCGCTCAGCATTTAATCATTAAACAGAACAGAAAAACAAAAGGTTTGAACCAAAAACACGGGACACTGCACTTGCGCCCAAAATAAATAGACAAACAAAAACGGACAGACACTAACAAACAGGGACGAACAAACACGGTGAGCACAAACAACTAATATTATTATTCTTTATCTTTCTATTTTATTCTACCTCTCCACACCCGTTCTCCACTCACCGAACACCAACCCCGAGTGAAAGAAATGTGCATCTATATATACTGTTGTGCTGGGATTCAATTACTAATTAATTATTCACTTGAATCCCAGCACGTTAATTAATTAAAGTGCAATTCCCCGTGCTCACATATTATTACTTTTTACTTGCACGTGATGTGATGTGCCATCCCCGTGCCTAAATACAAATATACAATTTACACACACGTGAAACACAGACCCGCTTATATCCCGTGTACCAATGCCTATACCGCAACATTTACACACAACACGTAACATATAACATACACAGGGGGGGGGGGCACTTTGCCACACACTACCATAATTTAAATTGAATCCATAACCTTTTCTGATACATGGCAGCATTTACAGTGAACCGCAGCAAGGTCATTGACTATTTTAACATTATTTGTCTTGTTTCCTTAAGTTATCTTAAGTTATTTTTTTTATCTTGAATGTAATAGTGATTGGTCTGCCCCAATACTTGTGGGAGCTATGAATAAAACCTAGTGCATTACCAGTAAGTCTGTTCTTCCACCAAATTAAATTAAATAAAGACTTGAGTACTATTAAGCAACACAAGCAAGACGAGTAAAAACATTTCATTTCTTTTTATGTGCGAGTGTGTGTTTAAACTCTGCACATACAGTAGATATCTTAGACCTTTAAGATTATGGTACTTGGAAAGTGGGGAAAAAATATGAATAATACAGCAGTAATAACAAGAAAAATGACAATATGGGTCGACTACAGTTTTAATATCTATATTATTAAAAGCATTTCCATTTAATTGCACTGTTGGAATACATTATGCTTCTAAGGTACTTTTGGAAGACGTTATACCAGGGGTTCCCAATTTTTTTTTTACCTGCGGCCTACCTGTTCAGCTTTTTTTTTTTTCATATGTTTAAACCTGTAACATTATAAATAAACCTAATCTAAACTGTCCTTTATTCATTTGAATAAATATTGTAAAAGATGGAAATTTTAGTAAATAAAATAAATTGCAAAAACTAAACAGATGTTTTTATCAAACCTTTAAATTAGGTTCTTTGTATAATTGAACATTTTAGAAATGCAGTTATTTTTCTTGGTCATCAAACAAGAAAGTGCATGTCTCTTATTATTCCCAATCATAAATACCTGAACAGGAATCACTTTTGAGTAAAACCAGTACAATGTGCACAAAAACATAACTCTTAAATCCTAATTTCTGAACACTGTGTAACTAAAACATCCAATCTTACCCTCTCATGCGGAACTGTCATCCACAAAAAAGATGAATGCGCACAATATAGGAAACGAGAGTCCTGCATAAGTTACTTTTTTTGCCACTACTCTGTACAACCAAATACAACTTCCAAAATCACATTCAGTTGGCTTGCAACACCCCCCCCCCCAAAAAGATTATTATTATTATTATTATTATTATTATTATTATTATTATTATTATTATTATTATTATTATTTTCCAACAAAACATATTCTAGCGTTATTTTAAGATGACTGTGAATGAGCCAGTAATCAATAAAATAGCAGTGTATCCAAACATTTTAATAAATCAATTACCGGTATGTAAGATTTATCAGTTTGATTAAGAACTTGATTTAGTTGACATTGAAACATATATCAAAGTACTCAATATTTTAAATGTTAATAGCTAATTACTCACAATAACGTATTCATCATAGCATCAATTTAATTTTTAAATTAATGTTATCAAGTACAAAAGTTAGTATGAAAACGTTTCTACAAAAGTAAAAAATCATTCCAGCACCTCAAAACTAAGCTCACGGTACAAATGCATTCAAACTCCTGTAGCTGCCTTTTTTGTTCTTTGTACTTTGCAAAACGTATTCTTTGGAAGCAGATTCGACATAATGTAATTAATTTTATTAATACTGGACACTTTTTACATCTGCCAGCACGGCGATCACATGACCTTAACATTGCCATATTGTCAAAGCTCTCGCTCTACATCCCGCCTACAGGTAGGCAATCTGTTAGCTCAGATTTGTGAATTTCTGCTTTGATTGACAGTCCACCAATACTCCCTTGCTACACATTATTTTACTACAGTTACAGCTGCCGCGACCCCTGCTTTAAGTTAACACTATAGAAAAAAATACATAGATTGTCATCGCTCCTGCGGTCCACCCGGGACTGTGTCGCGACCCACCTCTGGGCCGCGGACCACAGTTTGGGAACCCCTGCTTTATGCTATTAAAATAATTAACATTTTGTAAGATATCATTTCGTACAGTTAGATAACCAAATAACCCACCATCATTCATAAACTATTATGAAACTATATTTACCGAGTTGGGTGTTTTTTTCTGCTTTATACTAAACATATTCCATTATAATTGGATCTCTGTGTATGTACTCATTTTAATGTATGTACACACAGTAAAGTATTACTCATTATACTTCTTGTGTATGATCTTATCCTGCTAGATTAAAGTGGACATCTTTACATAAAAAGGCTGTCTTTTTCTCCTGGGGATTGTACTACGTGTAGTATGTGCAGATGTTTTAATTTCACTTATGCTTCACAAGGTAGCCTTTGGGGAAAACCACACATCAGGATTATTCCGAAAAGCAAATGTATTAAAGTAGATTAATTTAGAAAAGATCCTGACATGTCAGAACTTCAACAATTTTGCAAGCTTGAGCAAAGGGCAAAGATACAAGGAATGTTTAAATACAAACCAATAAGGGTTAGAAAAACTATATAGCAGCAGAATAAAAAAAACAGTTTACAGTGAAAGAAACTCAATCCGATCAGCCACTCCAGAAGCACAATTATACAACCGAGAGGAACAGCAACAACTCGAAGGGTGGCAGTGGGTAGGTTTTTGGGGAAACACATGTACACTGTGAATCTGTATGCAACAGATCAGTCCAGCAATGCTTTCTGAAGGGTAACAAGCTTTCGCAGAATCAAACAACAATCAAGACATTTAGACGAGAAGGCCTATAAAATAAAAATGTGCATCCAGGTTACAAAATGGTAATCAGAAAGCCATAGTTAAGAGAATATGATGTATGTCTTCTCCTTTATTAGGAACATCTGTAACTGAAATGGTATTATAACCGTACAGGTTCTATGACATAAGGGGTCCTATTGATACTCTGATGCATTGCATTTCAGGCTTAACATTTTGCTTAATCGGTTACACCTACAGTACGCCTGTAGTTTTAAGGATATCTTTTTAAGCTTAGTAAAGCCTGAAATGGCTTAATCTGCAATGTAATGGGAGTCTTACTGTACATGTTAACCTGCTTTTTAATGAGGGAATACTACACACAATTCCAAAAATACAACATGCATTGTTTCCCTGTTCTGTGGCAGTGTTCAATCAAACCTTTAGGGGCGCTATTGAATATGTTACGTTTTTATTCTCTTTAATATTCTACCTTGAAATTGTTTCCAAAGAATTTGTTTAAATGTGTTATGTGAAATCTCACCCATAGTAACATCCTCCCGTTAAAGCTTTATATATGACAATGCATTTGCACCAAAGCTAATGCAGAATTATCAAGGAATTGCCAATAATCAGATTGTTTTTTTTCATGAAATGTATGTGTATATATATATATATATATATATATATATATATATATATATATATATATATATATATATATATATATATATATATATATACATACACACACACACACACACACACACACACATATATTATTGTAACCGAGCTTCACTCACTCCTGTTCGTTCACCCCTTTAAAAACAAGACCCACCACACAAAACTTGATGTTGTAGCACTTATGCACACATTTAATAATACACAAATAAACAAAAACAAAATAAATACCTTGCTCCTTCGGAGCACTAGCTAAACACACAAACAGCCCTGTCTAGCCCGGTACAGCTAAGCTCTTTAAATCATCTGTGGGGGTTTTATTCCCCATGAAACAAGTATAGGCAGTTGGCGCTGATTTACAATTATCTGCTAACTGCTAAAACAATTAAAACAATACAATAAACAAACCACTTAACCCACATATGCACGTGTTTTTGGCAGGGAGGATTTTAACCCCATCCCTGCTCTGTTACTATATATATATATATATATATATATATATATATATATATATATATATATATATATATATATATAGTGCAGTCCATTTATAAGAATCACATCCGCCCTGGATGATTTGATTCTTTAAGCGGTTGATTCTTAAAAGCGGAACAATATGGTTACAATTAGCAAAAGCTTGCCTCCTCGCATCAGCAGTATACATACAGTATACAAAGTAAATAGTGCTCAGTCACCGAGGACAATACCCCAAAACAAGTCCTCGTGGATAAGCAACTTGTTATCTGATCACGATTATGTTTAGTCAAGGCTGCAGAATCCTATTTTACTACAGTATACATGAGGCAATCGTCTTGTGAGAGTGCCTAGTTTAAGGTGTTATGTGTAATAGCCTTTGAATTAAAATTACATTACAGTACTGTATTGAACTGTCATGACTACCACTGAATTTAAGCATCTGTGGCTTACTTATTTTCTATTGCGATGCAAATCACACAGTTTTCCACTAAGTAGAGAGGCAACCAATCAGTCTCACTTTTTTTACAAAACAGTACTGTATCAGTTGTGAACGAATCGCTGTCGGTGAAAAGAAGGTGTTCTTTTAAACGAATTTCCTGTTCCTTTAGCCGGCGCATTTACAATGGGAAAAATCCATATCACCATAAGGGTGTTCCCTTAGGCGAAGTGTTCTCTCTTAGGAGGTGTTCCTATATGAGGAGACTACTGTATAGGAATTATTTTGTCCCAGTGTTTTTGATCACTATATGCGGTTGATTCTTATCAGCGATTCTTATAAACAGAATGCGTTGTATTTTGTATTGCAAACAACAAGCAACATTTTTTATTAACTTTTTAAAAACAAAACCTGTATGTGTACTGAGTGTCAAAGGATTGTACGATAAAAGTAAAAAATGCATTTAGTTAACACTGTAGGATAATTCATATTTCAAAGAGCACTAACTTCTTTGTTGCAGTGCATTATTAAGATAATAACTTTTTTGCAGGTGTTTCACAGATAGCACTGGTGTTTGTAAGTCTTGTAAGAATCAACTGAGAAGATTTAGCAGGTACAATGTGCTTATTGAGCGCAGCTGGGACTAAAAGCAGGGAATCTGCATTTGTATTACCAAATTATTGAGAGCCCTGTACCCTTCCCCTGTCATTCTGTCAAAAGCAGTATACAGGCTAGTCAATTTGAAGCTTAAAATACATTAATTATATTCTACAGCAGTGGTTCGATATGCCTTCATAATTCAAATAGATTGTATATTACTGAGCATGGCAAAATAACTAATGGGATATAACTAATGGTAGGTGTGTTTCTAGAGCAGATGTTACTGCAGTGACTAGCACTTCAACAGTTTCTAGCCTACATAGACCACATCTACATAGCACACATAATTCCATTGGAAAATAATGGAATACCCACCAGAAAAGCAGGAGCGATAAATGTATCAACCATAGAGTCAGCAAAAAGCACAGTTGTGAAGCAAAATGAAAACTAGAGGTATGAGATACAGGTATTAAATGTGCCAAAATATTTTTATTTCATCTGCTGCCCATGGAGGGCACCCAATGGTGAACATTTAGACTTCCTTAAATACTGTATATGCTCAATATTGTGCCCGGGTGCTTCTTTTCTCAATCTCCTCTTTACCTGGGCAATTATTTGGATAAGAGCGTCTATTTGAGAGTAGGCGCTAATTGACCGCTTTGGAATATTCGATGCATCAAATAGTGGCTCAGACAAGCCTTAGTCACAGATTTCGCATTTGATCTAAATACCATCAAATTCTGTGAATGTTTAGGCTACAACAGGCTATAAGATTAACGTATAGGAACTGACCAGAACAGGGATACACACAATGAGTTTATACCTATCTGCTGTTCACTCTTTTTTTTCTTCAAATAATGCAACTTGTCAATACATTTCAGTGAAAAAAAACACAATGTGGTATTCTCTGTTTTGTTATTAAAAGCACAGTATGCACTATAACATAACTTATGCATCATAATACAGTCCTGTAACATTTCAACAAGGGTTAGTGGACTGAAAATGTGTCAGTAATCTTAACACAAATTGCAGGAGAACGATGACGATAGATTAAATAGATTCCCCTCCAAAAGCTTTTTACTTTCAAGCTTTTTATGCATTTTAAATAAATGAAGTATTACGTGGCATGATTAAAGTGAAACACTGTCGTTGTGGTAAAATTAAGGAAACCGCCGGAAGCTTGTCTGTGAGCTGCAAATGAAGTGGAAGTGGAGGAATAACAGAGATAATTAAATAGAAAAATATTGCCTCTGTAATGCTGTATAATGAAATAAATAACTGTTTGCTTATGTTTGTACATATGCTACTGACACAAAATTTATCAAGTGGGGGGTACTTAATTCCCCAAATGCTTTTTCCTTTGAGCTTAAACCCTGTAGCACCTGTTGTTTTCACAATGAAAAGGAAAAGCTGAAATGTGGACTTTTTTTTTTTACATACTGTATACGTCAATAATACTTCATGAATGAGCTTGAGCCCTATATTCCATCACCTGTTTCAACAGTAACTAGTCTACAGTGATCGTCTGCTATTAAAAATCTGCATCTCTTAATAATAGAGGAACATTTTGTTTTTAACTTGTCGTTATACTGCTGAATTAATCACCCTACAGAGGTAAAAAGATCCCTGGATCTGATCATCCAGTATAGACCAGGCCTCAAAAAGTTACATATGGTTTTATTCATACAATTTTAATTACAATTATAAACTGATATTATCTGCTGTAAATGCCATTTAAATTCTTGCTACAGCCAGGCTTCTTTCCCTCTCTTTTGTGAAAAGGGAGATTAAAAAGATTTAAAAGAAAAAAAAAGAAAAAATGAAATGGCTAATGTTTTAGGCTATTATCAACACTAGTCGCTAAACCTTATGATATCACTGAGAACGGTTTCCACAATATTTTCTCCATCATTTAGTGTACATTACAAGATTCATCTTTGACTAATATCACTTCCACTGGGAAACCTGGGCCATTGGGTACATACTCTTATGTCTCAACTGAAATGACTCATCAAACAGCAGATGGTAGTTTAATGTAAGGCTGAATAAGTTCAAGAATTAATAATAGATTGGACAGGGAAAAAATGCAGGTTGTTTTTATATACCTTGATTTATATAATACCCCATCTAATATTTTCTTTTTTTTATATTTTCTTAATATTTGTTTCATCTACAGACAAACAATCTCTCCCCCTTATTACCACTGTCATCTTGTGAACTAAACTGCATCATCCTGCCACTAATGCAGAGACAGGAAGTGATGAATGTCACCTACAAAATACAATCTAGCTCAAAGAAACAAAACAAAAAAGTCTGCAATACTTGTGGGTACTTGATGACCAGGGTTGAAAAACAATAATATGGAATACTGTGGTTCCACGAGTTATGATAACCGCAAAGGCCACTAAGAAAGTGAAGGAGTCATTTAAAATCTACGTGGTAGCTTAAGTCAAAGTATTGTATTTCTGGACTTTTTTAGAAGCACAATTATTGCAGTGACCAAACATGAACATGACTGGGCTAATGTTTAAGCACTTTGATACCTTCATAGCATTGCATTTTGTTACAACTGGAATTCTGAAGCAATTAAGTGAAATGCAGGCTTCGTGCTGCTGTGTGTTTTTTTTTTTTTACATAGACAAGACGTGTAATCTCTCTTTTTAAAACTGTAAGCTTTTGAAAACATGCTACTCTGATTATTATTCATTAAAGGTTTAGATGCTGGTGTAGCAGCAATAGCTTTCTCCTTTTGTCACAGAAAGTGTAATGTTGTCAGACGTGGTCATCACATAACACTGTTATACAAATCTGTGATTGATGCTTATACATTTTTGAGAATGCATTTCCCTCTCTTTACTGATATTGCTCTGGGCTTAGGAGCCTGTGCCACTGTAATGCTATTTAGCCTGTGAAAATATTTTGTAATTGTGGGTGTCTTTGTCAGGGTTTGGTTGTCTAGAGGGTTTAAACTGACAGAGCTATGGAACGTGGGGCTGTTTCACTTAGTTTGTGACTGGAGTCCTCAGGGACCCCTTTTTTGCTTTGCAGATGGCAAGCATTTAGGCAAGATCAGCTTTGGTAAAATTAGATATAGCTGAATTTATACAGTTGTAGTCAAAAGTTTACATACCCCAATGGAAATTTATAATTTCTAGAAATTTCTGGAAAACAAAGAATTTTAGGAGAAATCTTTTATAGCAAAAGTTTTGCTTTTGTGGATGAGGAAAAAGTTACAAGAAATAGATGTCTCCAATTATTTATTTCAGCAATTTTCTTGCAAAACTCCAAAAATGCAAATTCAAAAGTATTCATAACCTGACAAGGAAAATGAAATTAATAACTGGTTGAGTTTTCACTGCGTCACTTTGTTTCTTGTGCAGAATCCACAATACCAGGGAAAGGTCGACTTTTATACTGTTTCTGCCTGAAAAATCTTTTTTTAGAATAGATCATGGTAACTAATCTACACAGGAACACAACAGAGAAGCACACAGAACATATTATTGTAAGATAAGTAATAAGTACAAAATAAATAAAAGAAACAGGGATATACAGTGCCTATAGAAAGTCTACACCACCTTGAACTTTTTTCACATTTTGTTGTGTCAGTGCCTCAGAGTTTCATGCATTTAAATGAGGATTTGTTTCCACTTATCTACACACAATACTCCACACTGTTAAGGGGAAAAAAGTTTTTATTGAGAAAAAATATATATAAAAAATGCAAAACTGAAAGATCATAATTGGATAAGTCTCCACCCCCCTGAGTTAATACTTGGTGGAAGCCACATGGCTACAGAATCTCCCGAGTGTTTTTTTGGATACTTCAAACAGGATTCAAGGTGGGCTTTCTTGAGTAATGGCTTCCTTCTTGCCACCCTACCATATAGGCCAGATTTGTGGAGTGCTTGGGATATTGTTGTCTATGCACGCTTTGACCAGTCTTGGCCATAAAAGCTTGTAGCTCTTGCAAAGTTGCCATTGGCCTCTTGGTAGCCTCTCTGATCATTCTCCTTCTTGCTCGGTCATCCAGTTTGGAGGGATGGCCTGATCTAGGCAGGGTATTGGTGGTGAGTTCCAAGGGATATTCAAGGCCTTTGACATTTTTTATACCCATCCCCTGATCTGTGCCTTTCAACAACTTTGTCCCGGAGTTCTTTTGAAAGCGCCTTGGTGCTCATGGTTGAGTCTTTGCTTTGAAATGCACTACCCAGCAGAGGGAACCTACAGGAAATGCTGAATTTATCCTGAAATCATGTGAATCACTACAATTTAACACAGGTGGAGGTCACTTAACTTGGTGTGTGATTTTGAAGTCGATTGGTTACACCTGAGCTAATTTAATATTGTAGCATAGCCAGGTCTTGTTGTAGGTGAGTACCCAGGGTCTGGAAAATATGGGGATGATTTCAGAGAATACTATGGAGATTAAAATGGCCAAGTACATCATTAGTAGTCATAGTGCCTGTTACATAATAGATTTGAGGGATATTTTAGCCTCTATTGTGCATTGTTTGACTTAAACCTTTTTGTATCATTTTCTTTTCATAGCACAGTTGTTTTTTATACATTTTTTGTAACATCATCCCTTTTTTAGGATATCTTGAAACAAAACTCTCTCTCGACAGGAGTTACTGTATAGTGTAATATTGCTTAATGCTTGTCATTTAAGGTTTAACTTAAGTGATAGTACAGTACATGTTTGAGTGATACAAGCAAAGGGTACAAAGCATTCAGTATTTTCAGCTTCTTTGTTTATGGTGAATTGGCTATAACTGATCAGTTATTTTTAAGGCTTATTTTGTATTTATAAATGTATAGTGTACCAAAATGTACACTTTTTTTAAAGTATTTAGTCATTGGCACTCACATTGTCTCAATTTTTAAAATGTTTACACCCGGCTGTGCTTATGAATACCTGCACTTTTTTGTTGAGAATATATATATATATATATATATATATATATATATATAATATATATATATATATATATATATATATATATATATATATATATATATATATATATATATATACATACATACATACATAGTTTCAGCAAAATCAGTTGCAATGTTTCTGCTGCTAATCATTCAAAAGATCCCAAGAAGTAGTCTGTATATTGCCATCCTGCTGCTTCAATACAAAACTGGCTGTGGCCCCCAATGCATCCTAACACATTTAATACCAGTACTTTGGGACTGTATTTAATAGTGTATTGACACAAGAGTTCAAGGGAGATAATGTAAGGCTCATCATTTATACAATAATTCCCAAAGGTCTAATGTCACTTGCCTTGTTTGACAAGGTCACTTGACCCTTGTGATGATCAGCGTCCATCTGTGAGATCCATTTATAGCTGTCCTCATGGCCTCCTACCTTCCCTACAACAGTCAGTAAATGGTATAGTAATAGATCCGTCTAAAACAGTTCTGTCAAGCTTTTTAACATGAGGCTTTTACAAATATTCACCAGTTTAACTCAAACCCCAAGTGCAATTTAGAGTATGTGCTGGCTTTGCATAAATCCTCAACTTATTGACTTTATTAGCACATGTATAAAGCAGTTTCTGATGTCCCTTGTGTACTCTGGTCTTTCAGTGTGTAATTAATACCTAAGCTGCTTGGAGCACAAAATTACCCATGTTACATTACAGAAATAATGGACTGCTTTTCTAGTTTAAGTTTTTTATTTTAATAAGTAGTTAATACTGAGGCACTTCAAATAGCTCAGGGCAGTGGGAATATCGTACCTTGATTCAGTCTTTTCAAATAACGAAGACAGAATAACTAAAACAGAGGTCAGACAACCATTGGCAAACTCTGATCTCAACATGGTCTCATTTGAAGTGCTTTTTAAAACCCAAAAAGTAACGACTAAAGCTAAGGTTTACAATTTTAAAAAGGCAAACTATGAAGGAATGAAACACAGACTAACTGAAGTAGATTGGAGTAAAATAGAGAAAACATCCACAGAGAAAGGATGGCTGTTTTTCAAAAGAATTGTAGTACTATGGGCACAAAGCAAATACATCCCAAAAGTAGACAAATCTAAATCTAAAACAAAATGGCCAAAATGGTTTAATAGATCAATTAAAAAATATATATTCAGAGAAAAAAAGGCACTTTACAGAGCGTTTAAAATGGACCAAGGACAAAGTACACAGAAAGAGTACTTGAAACTGCAAGTGCAAGTCAAAAAGGAAGTTAGAAAGGCCAAGAGAGAAATAGAAATGAACATTGCCAAGGGGGCTAAAACCAATTCCAAAACGTTTTTTCCAATATTATAACAGCAAAAGAATATTCAAGGAGGAAGTAAAATGTCTAAGAGATACAAGTGGCATTGGAGGATACGGACAACATGCCCCACATGTCACCCTGTCCCTATCCAGTTTTAAATAACTTTAGCAAAACAGAGGCAGAAGTGTTAAAGGGATAAACAGATCCCCTGGCCGGATGATATCCTTCACTAAGATCATGCAACAGTCTCTTGAGACAGGGGTTGTACCGACAGACTGGAGAACCAGTGGAGTACCACAGGGATCAGTATTAGGTCCTCTGCTATTCATAATCTACATTAATAACTTAGATTCTGGTATAGTTGTTAAATTTGCAGATGGCACAAAAATAGGAGGAGTGGCAAACACTGTTGCAGCAGCAAAGGTCATTCAAAATTATCTAGACAGTATTCAGAACTGGGCAGACACATGGCAAATGACATTTAATAAATAAAGGTGTAAGGTACTGCATGCAGGCAATAAAAATGTCCATTATAAATACCATATGGGAGACACTAAAATTGAAGAAGGAATCTATGAAAAAGACCTAGGAGTTTATGTTGACTCAGAAATGTCTTCACCTAGGCAGTGTAGGGAAGCAATAAAAAAGGTCAACAAAATGCTCGGATATATAGTGAAAAGTGTTGAATTTAAATCAAGGGAAGTAATGCTAAAACTTCACAATGCATTAGTAAGACCTCATCTAGAATATTATGTTCAGTTCTGGTCACCTCGCTACAAAAAGGATATTGTTGCTCTAGAAAGAGTGCAAAGAAGAGCGACCAGAATTACTCTGGGTTTAAAAGGCATGTCATATGCAGACAGGCTAAAAGAATTGAATCTATTCAGTCTTGAACAAAGAAGACTACGCGGCGATCTGATTCAAGCATTCAAAATTCTATTAGGTATGACAATGTCGACCCAGGAGACTTTTTTGACCTGAAAAAAGAAACGATGATGCTGAGATCTGTGAGCGCAGTCCTCTCGGGAGTGGGCATGACTGAATTACAGGCTGGCTGAACAGGTATAGAATATTCAGGTTTCGTGGTCTTTAGGAGGTAAACACCCATTAGGTACATTTCTTTTTCAGGGAACCAGAGTTATGATAATAACCTAAAGTTTTAACCACCCCTTTGTAATGCTAATGTAATGAGTGTGTGTGTGTGTGTGAGCACGAGCGCTGAGCGTAGGTGGCTTTTGCAGCTTGGTAGCGTATTTGTCAATCTGTTGTGTGTGCTCTGAGCATCTGTGGATATAGATATAGTATTTGCTTTTTTAGTTAAAAAAGGCCAACAGTTTAAATGTAATAATTTTCATGTATAACTAATTGATAGCCTGAGTTTTATTTTTTAATTAGTATCCTATAATGTGTGTTCTCTACAATTTCTCTATACCTGTTTCAGTTTACTTCATTCTTCACCAGCCCCACTAAGTGTTCCAGCAAAAATGCATTAATCAACCCCCTTGAAATTTCTGAAGGGAAGTTTTTTAAAAGTAACTTGTAGGGGTGTGAAGCGACTATATTTTCCAGTTGAAACTTGGATTGTTTCCCACAATTGCTGAGGAGTGAACATTACAGCTGAATACACTAGTAGTTATCTGTCAAACCATTTCATTTAAACCAATAGAGAAGGGTTATACGCATCATACACATGGGAGGGTCATACGCAAAAAACACTCTATCATATAATAATAGACGTATCCCCTCAACTCAACACCACATGACAGTAAACATAGACACAATGAAGCGTTCTTACCTTTATATACCGGTAAGTTAGTGATCAGCAGATGTGTCAGCCGCACGGAGAGCACAGCGTGTGGTTTTCACTAACTCTACTGTGCAGAATACATTTTTAATTTTTTTCCCCATGTGTAAATATCGGGACTTCCTATGCATCGGGACGCGGGACATTTGCTAGGAAATATATAGGAACTGTTGGCATGTATACTGTTTTGAAAATGAGGAACTGCTACATTTAAAAGATTCATGCAACATGTTACACTAACAGGTTTGTTCATAAATTTTGAAGAAATCAACTAAGAAGTAATAACAGAATAAGGGTGTGAACTGGTGCGAGTGTGGTAAACAGAGTGAATGTCCAGACAGTATTGTACTCCCAAAACTGGGCGATGGTATCGGGGGGAACATGGCTGGCTTGCAGGCCGAAACAAAAACAATAACAACAGCAGCAATTTACAATCCACAATCCGGTGCACGAAATTGTGCTCTCCACTTCAGCGGGGTGGTGGTGAGTGCTGGTGTCATGAGGTTCAATAGGTTGGGCTGGCTCCGTGGCTGCAGGCCCTGGCTCTGTCATCCTCCTATGTGAGACACAAAAACAAACATATAACAAACAACACAAACATGCAATGCTCCGGCCATATGTTACGTTTCAGCGCAAAGGGCGGTACTCACGCAGCTGCATCCCCTTTGTACTGCCCAACTCCTCCCTGCAATCAGCTCTGTGACCCAGTGTAACCAGCTTGCAGCTGATCGCATGGGAATTGCTTCGAGTATGCACAGCTACGTGCTTCCTCCAAGATGGCCAACTGCCTGTTTCCGCCCACCGTCGAGTCGACACAGCAACCTTTCTGGTCGGGAGGGAGATTTACAACATCGATTTTTTCTCTCTTTATCACAAAGGGATATCAACCATATCAATATATATATATATATATATATATATATATATATATATATATATATATATATATATATATATATATATATAATTAGGGGTGGTACATAGAGCCATTATCGGTATCTGTATTCGTGCCTATGCTATTAGTATTCATATTTGTATTCGTCAAACCGGAAGTGGGCGGGGTGGGCAGAAGTTGTTTAAAACTTGTTTTTTTTACATTTATTTACACTAAAAATGTCCTGAATGACAAAACAATGCAAGACACATGCAAACTTCACTTATACTGTGTATAATATATACTGTGCAATATATATATATATATATATATATATATATATATATATATATAGCTCAAAGAGCCGGCTGCCCAACGTTTTGATATGTTGTACATATCTTTCTCAAGGGAGCATGTACTTTGTAGCATGTGCAGTACACAGTACTTGCTACCAGAAGCAGCTGTCTGTACTGTATTAAAAAAATATATAAAACAGTGCGAGTCAAGACTCAAACCGGTCCGCTGGTCCTGGACCAGGGATGGTAGCACTGTTTTGTACCACAATACCACCTTTAAACTGAGTCTGAAAGGTGATGAACCAAGGTTGAACCGTGCAGACAGTAAAATGAACCAAGATGAACCGATCGGTTCACAGCCGCACGGTGCCTGAGCACTAGTACTGTACTGTGCAGTACCTTGCAAGGCAGTGGGTGGTTACATTGTGGGAGAAAACTTCAAAACAATTGATTACTGTTAATTATGTTTAATTTTCATAATAAAAAACTCAATTTTGATTTTCAACTTTAAACAAAGCTAGCAGCCTCAGAGAGAACACAAGTAGCCAACTAAAGGTTGTTCGGTCCCAGGGAAGGGGCGACGGAGCCGGCGGCTTTGCGCGGAGCACAAGGCCGCTGAGGGATTTAATGAAAACCACAGCTGAGTGCACAATACGTGTAAATAGCAATTACTATAATCACGTAAATATAAATTGCATTAATAGCGTTACACAAGCGAATAAGCAGATAAAAGTATATTCAACACTTATCTGTTCATAGACTCTCTCGTCTCAGGTCGGATGAAAGGAAAAATGATGATGAGATCTGTGTGTGCAGTCTATGCCCTCGGGGGCGAGCATGACTGCGTCACAGGCTCTGATGAGCAGTCTTTGTTATATCTATTCAGGTTACAGTGTCTTTAAGGAAAATACCTGTGAGATAATGGTTACATTTCGTACTTGATAGGGAACTTTTATGATTCATTCTTTTATACATTAAAATCCCCAGTATTTGCTGGAGCTATGGTGGTATTTTATGGTGCTCTATAGAAGGATTTATTGTACTGTATATTTTAGAGGCAGCATTTTTTTTTTTTTCTAAAACTGGAAAATAGTGGGAATGAACTTGAAGTAGTTTATCACAGGCTTGAGAAATTATTGTCTGCTTCATAGCTGAGTTATATTATGCTCCCTAAATGGGAATTTCACAAATAAATAATATGAAGAAAAACATGAAGTGCCAATATTGGAAGTACTGCTTTTAAAAGTGCTTGCGTTCACAAATAAAAAGTAATGTATTAAAAAGGAATACAGTGTTAAGCAGTAAGTTGGAGTGGACAGGTTGTCAACAGTATGGTGACTATTTAAAAAAAAAAAAAAAAGTTTTATTTTCTCAAACAAACCAAGTTTGCAATGCTTTACATTTTACTTAGTCTCTAAGCATCTGGAAAATAATTAAACCCAAGACCAAGAGGAAAGATGTAGAAACTCAAGCCAACCAAGTTGAGTCAGTGCTTGGAAATTCTGGCCTGTGATTGGTTAAAACCTCATCATAGGAGCAAAAATAGATTGAACTATTGCCCTAACATCCTTACACCACCGGGCAGTAGTCTACGTCTGACATGTGATTGATTTACATCACTGTCAGTCCCGCCCCTTTTCAAAGGAACGCCCTCCACCTCCACTTCTAACAGCAAGAGAAAATGACTTAACTTTTGTGACAACAGAAAATGAATTACAAAACGTACTACAAAAGAAAGAAAAAAAAACTTTGATAACTATGCAGTATGAACTTCAAAAACATTTTCTGTTATTTATTTATTCTATTCGGTTATTTACTTATGCTGTATCAGCTGTATTTAAACAAAATACTGTACATCCATACATATTTGCAACCAAAATATTTGCCGAATCACACCCACAAAACATAAATGTTGGCGACCTGTTGCACTGGTAGTAGTATATGACTTCATTATATGTACAGCACTAATATATTCGTGCCAAAAATGTTTACTTTTTTTCCATACGTGAAAAACATAATAAAAGGCTTGCAAATATTTATGGCTTTACAGTATATAATATAATATTTACTATCCAACCTTGCCTCTCATTATTTTGACTGACTCATATATTAAATATGTACTGCAGACTCAGCTCATAGTGCGGTTCCAGGCATTATAGCTCCCTGTCGGTAACAATAGTCTTCCCTTGGGGCAATCATTTTCCACTATGGCCTTCCTCTCCAGTCCATAGGTACTTATATATATATATATATATATATATATATATATATATATATATATATATATATATATATACACCACAAGAGAGGTATATCTAGAGCGGTTTATATTTTTGTTATCCCACTGGGATAACATGAGTGGGATACATGCTTACCGGGAAATGTATCGAATGTGTCTCTGCTTACATTCGATACTTCTATAGTTTAAACAATACTGCCACCTATGCATGTTTTATAACAACTTTAAAATGGGCATAGGTGCAGAAAGATGGGTCACTCGCTTTACCTGGTGCTGAAAGACGGGCCAAAAGTACATTCAAAAGTATGACATTCTTTTGAACAAATGAAGCGTTCTCTTTGAGATGTTGCTTGTTCTTGAGACCATGGCATTGTACCACACCACTTACAATTTATCCTCCAGTGTGCTCTGTTTTCATAAATCGCCTCCAATGCAGTGAAGGTTTTGACTGTGAGTGAGATCGTCTCTGACACTCTAAAGGTAATAGATATATTGAGTGTTGAAAAAACGAAATGGCTTGCCATAAATGTGATTCGTCTATGGTTCTAACCCTATGGTCCTAACTTCTATGGTCCTAACCCTAACCCTAATATTAAGGTAGGTGTGTGTATTGGAATTACAAACTGGTTTAAATCATAAACTCAGTATTCAAATTCTCTCAGCTGGCCCATTGTTGAAAAGCCTGACCCGTCTTTTTATACCTATGCCTTAAAATGTCTGAAATAATTTCAGATTTCTACTGTTTTGATTTGGACTCCAATTTCCTTTAGAACGAGTTTATTCAAAAAATGCCAGTTACCTATCTGCCTGCCTCTGAGTTATCCAAACAGCCTGTAGCCCTTTCATTAATACAGGTGTCACATCAAATTATGCTGCCTATCAAATGTGCCTGTTTGTGTACTGCACATGCACAGGCTATTTTCACCCAGCACTATGCATGCCCAGATTTTTTTTTTTCCCTTAAGACTGAAGAAGCTCATCAAAAATTGCCACCTATTTTTTTTTGGATGAGAAAGTACATGTTTTGTAGTTATATTTTACTCCACATGTAATTATTAGTTTTATATTAAATACAGACAGCTGGTGTTAACTAACGGTAAAGTATACTATAGAGCTAGGTATAAGTAATCCTTATGTATACCTTTGTAAAAAAAAAGTTTATAACTACAGATTACATTTTGGTACAGGGATCAAATTTTAACAAGGTAGCAAAATTTGACGCTTATACATGTCATATTTTGCTACTGGGAGCAAATTTTGACGAAGAAGCAAAGATTGACGTTACACCAGTAACCATAGGAAACAACAGAGTTTAATCAAGAAATGCTGGTTACCAATCTGACTGCGTTTGACTTATCTGAGCAGCATGTAGCCCCTTCATTAAAACCGGTAAAAGTAGGAAACAACAGAGAGGATGTAAACTGACAGACTGAGCTCAAGGTTCTATCTAAAGATGGTTGTGAAGATGCCATAAACAGGGTTTGAAATGAATCCGCCTGAAAACCTTGTCTGTTGACAATGAAAGTAAAGATAAGGTAAAATAATCCCTGAATTAATTGATTTAATATAAACAATGTACACATTTTATTGCTATTTATTTAAAATATATACTTTAAACATAAAAACATAATGGAAGGTTATTTCGGTCTTTGAGAATTATTTTGATCAAATTGCGAAATGGAAAATATCAAACAAGCAAAGAGCAAAACACAAAAGAAGATCCAGCTTCGGTCTTTGAGTAAAGCAATATACTCAAATTGCGAAATGTGCTTTAAGCAAATGCACAGTCCCGAACAGATTGTAAAGATGCTGCTCAATCTACAATTAGCAGTTAACTGTGGGGTGTTAAAAATGGGCATCAAGTGAAATACAAACTTTTTAATACTTTTTTTTTATTGAATGAACATAAAATCAGTAAATTATATTTATAAGATACACGTCATTGTACGTCAGTTGAGACCGTAGCCTCATTTGCAAGGGGGTTGTGGTAAGTAATTTAGGAGGATAGTGATCTCAAACATTAAACTCCAAGCGAGTTTGAAGTAACATTCGTAATGTTCTCGCCTTGTTATTTAGAAAATACAGTTTTAGAGAAGAAAACAAACAATTGAAAATTGATTGTTTTTTTCATATTATAAGACTACTGCATACACAGTATTTAAATTGCAAAATCAAATATCAATCCATGTTTGCTTAATCACTGTTTTTAAGCAAAAGAAAGACAGTATGCTTCTTAAATGGTTACTATTCTCATAAATCAAAGGAGGTTTGAACTACCACTTTTTAGAAAACAGGTTTTGCAGCACCAGACGGTGCTGCTCCAGTGAAATAAAGATGTAGACTCCTTTTTTTACAGCAATACGCCCTTCTTAAAGGTTTTAATTTGAGGTGATGACAACATTTTCAAAAGAAACCATATTGAGAGCTCCACTGGGCTACTGAGTCTCATTTTAAAATACTGTTTTCATTGTTTAGATAATAACAGCCAGGTAAAATTAAAGTAGTTCAATCAAATTAGATACATAAAAAGAAACCATAATGAGAGCTAATTTTTTTTAAAAAATCACAATTTAGATTTAGAAACATACAAATCACTTGTTTTTGCAAGGCTTGCTGCTGTGGCATTTAGAATTACAATGAACGCCCATACGCACACAGAAGCGCTTTGTTTGACAAAAATGAAGCCTTGCATAGCCCCAGAACCAGCTGCTGCTGCTGTATGAGGAAAAAAAGTTTTCTTTGGGTACTTTGAACACATTAGGAATAAACTATCAGACAACTGAAATTCAATTCGACTGTAAAGGCGCTCCAGAGATCCTCCAGCAGACCGAAGACTGAAGAAGCTGTCTTCTTTTAAGTTTCACTCTTTGCTTGTTTGATATTTTCCATTTTGCAACTTGATCAAAATAATTTGCTCAAAGACTGAAATAACTTTTCAATTTGTTCTTTGATAATTTGTAAATGCTCAAATCGTGAAATGGTTATTTTTTTCAGTGATTGACCAATATATGTGTGTGTGTGTGTGTGTGTGTGTGTGTGTGTGTATGTGTGTGTATACAGTCTAACTTTTTAGAACGTATTATTATTATTATTATTATTATTATTATTATTATTATTATTATTATTATTATTATTATTATTTTCCAACAAAACATATTCTAGCGTTATTTTAAGACGACTGTGAACAAGCCAGTAATCAGTAAAATAGCAGTGTATCCAAACATTTTAATAAATCAATTATTGGTATGTTACAATATTTATCAGTTTGATTAATAACTTGATGTAGTTAATATTGAAACATATATCACAGTACTCAATATTTTAAATGTTAAAAGCTAATTACTCACAACAACGTATTAATCTTAGTATCAATTACATTTTTGAATTAATGTTATCAAGTGCAAAAGTTAGTTGAAAACGTTTCTACAAAAGGAAAAAAATCATTCCAGCACCTCAAAGCTGAGCCCACGGTACAAATGCATTCAAACTCCTGTAGCTGCCTTTTTTGTTATTTATACTTTGCAAAACATATTCTTTGGAAGTGGATTCGACATAATGTAATTAATTTTATTAATACTGAACACACTTTTTACATCTGCCAGCAGAGCGATCACATGACCTTAACACTGCCCTATTGTCAGAGCTCTCGCTCTACATCCCGCCTACAGGTAGGCAATCTGTTAGCTCTGATTTGTGAATTTCTGCTTTCGCCAATACTCCCTTGCTATACATTATTTTACTACAGTTACAGCTGCCACCGGCCCCTGCTTTTCGCTATTAATAGAAAAAAATACATAGAATGTCATCGCTCCCGCGGTCCACCCCTGTTCTAGCCAATCTGGAAGGAATTGAATCTTCAGCTGCTCTGCGTGTAAATGCTGACTCACGACACCTCTAAAAGTATTAAGTACGGTGTCATGCCAAATTTTTGTAATCACAAGTTATATAATTATGCCTTGGGTAGAATAACGTTACAATACCAGTAGATGTTTGTATTTATTTATTTTGGAAATGAGGTGTATCTCTCAATTATTATTATTATTAATATTATTTAGTAATTTGTCTGACTTTACTGAAGATGACTTAGAAGTATGAATCATAATTTGTGCAAAATAGTTAATTATAGATATGATTAATTTTTCCCATCGTTCACCTTAGTGAGTCATTCAAAAAGAACGATTCGTTCGCGAACTACACATCACTAGGGAGGACAGTGCATCCACCGACGAAGTGCCCGGAGCAGGTGCAGTTTGGATGGAGGCTCAGTTCAAGAAAAAGCAAACTTATAACCCCTGGCTTGTCATGCAAAATTCAAAGCTGGGCTGTACAACATGCAAAAAGGTAGGGAGCTTGGGTCCGGAAAAGACTGGAGAGATGAAACTAGCAAAAGAGTGTGTGGAATGTACAGTAACGTCCTCTGCCTCCGACGTCAAAAAAAACAACAAAGAGCCCTCAGAAAAAAGGTTTTTGAACATGCCCGAACCAAGGCCCAATTAGCGACAGCAAGCATTGTAGACAAGGCTAAAGATGACACCTTAACACAGGTTATAGTTACATTGTCTGGCTACACTGTGTTTGTCACTTTTTTTCTTGTGCGTTCCGGTACCTCAGAGCCCCCCGGAACACCCCCCCTCTCGCGCTCACTATGTGTTCCGGGACCTCCCGATTTACAAATTAAGCACTGATCAATATAAAACAAACTTGGTTATACTGCATTTCTATTAGCATTTTTGGAGTTTTGCAAAAAAACAATTGCTGAAATAAGTAATTGTAGACATCTACTTCTTGTAACTTTTTCCCTCATCCACAAAACCAAAACTTTTGCTACTAAAATTCTTTGTTTTCGAGAAATTCCTGAAATTATAATTTTCCATTGGGGTATGTAAACTTTTGACTACAACTACATATATATATATATATATATATATATATATATATATATATATATATATATATATATATATATATATATATATTCTTTACCCTAATTGTAAAAGGAAAATATAACTGACAGTAGGACCTTTTTAAAGAACTTTAATCAAATAATCAAATGAAGCTTCTGAAGTACTGGGATATGCATGATTACTGTTGGGTGGTGAAGAAATTATGATCCTCATTTGAAGTAACAGAAATTGTCAGCAGAGGGGCATCAAGTGCTAATTTCTTTCCTTCAAATTAGAGAAATCTTAATGAATGAAGAAAGGTTCAGTCCACTCTCAAAAGTTTTCTTTTTTTCCACACTTGACAGCCTTCCCTATTTTCTGTCATTTTACAAAATGCCTTTTTTTCGTTTATAGTGCAGCTTTCTCCAGTGCTGGGAAAACGACCAGCAATTGATATGCATTTAAACTGTACTTGACATCTGAGATTTTAAAAGCTTTTAGAGTGGATGTTAAACAGGGTATATTTTGTCTTCCTATGCACTCAAATCATCTGTCTGCATTAACAATAAAACAGTAGTACTGAGACGCTGTGATGCTCTAATGAGAATGAGAACTGCATAATACTTTTTGAGCTTGCTTTTCATGCAAAGCCCAAGTCTTTTATTTTTCTGTTTCAATAGAAAATAGGAAATAGTAATCTTATTATGTTTCATACATTGGCTTTGGAGACATATTATTTGATGATAAAGTAAAATACTGTTTGATGGGATAACTTCTAAAAGACAGAACTGTAGAGGTATGTCTTCTAAAAGACGGCAGACTTTTTTAATCTAATTGCATGAATGACAGAAACACAATGGAGAAAGTCATAGTGACAGGCTGAGTCCTTAGCGACATGAGTTCAGCTCTATGCTGCTTCTGATTTCATGTGCAAATGGAAGAAGACTTTGTTGTTTTTACACTAGGTTCACAGGGAGGGAACAGGGGTGCGAGAAGAAGGGAGTGTTTTGCAACTTGGGATTCGAGGCTCGGCCTCTAAAGCAGGGGAGAGAGAGAGAAAAGGACAGTCCGGACTCCAACCGAGAGAGCCTTCCCTATGGAGTCGAGGCTGGCCCTATCGGCCTCCGGGGCCCTGAAAACACAGAGTCCTCTGACTTCTCAGAGAGTCGTTATAGGCTCGGCCTCGCAACTGGGTCCCAGTTAGCGACAGGGTTCTACCCTCGGAGGACGGAACGGCTCATACGAAGCCTTGACATAAGGAAAAAAAGAGAACACAAATAATTGTTAGTTACGGGACTCAAGCACTAAGAGTATGAGGGCCACGTCCCAGGAGGATAAAGGAGGCAGAAAGACAGAGCCTTCTTTCATGAAGCAAGATATAGCACATGAGCTGTGAATGAATAGTGTGGCCGGTGGTCCCTTCTGACCGCACAAAGAACCTGTGGAGTCATGGGAACTCTAGGTTGGGGAAGTGAGAATCACTAGCCCCCCAGAGGGGACTGACACAGAGGCACACGGCATATGAAAAAAGTGAGGAGGAGGAGGAAAAAAGCTAACGCAAGAGATTAACTTCTTTTTCTGGAATATGATGAGATCCCAGAATCAACACAGAGATACTAGTTGGAACAAAAGACCATGTGTATCTCCACCTGATGCTGGTGAAAACTTAGAAAATGAAGGAAACTATAGAAAAACTAATTCCCAATATATTGCAATATATTTCATTTCCATAAGGGGAGTCGTCCTGATAAAGCGGAGCTGACTGTACTGCAAACATTTCCATGTTATTCACGTTCTACATTTGATAACACTACTGTATACAGTCAACACCCATATATAAACCTCTTATTAATCCATCGCTCTGATTTAGCCATCGGTCAGCACTGTAACAGATTAATTATTTTATAAAATACACCCGTTTTCTGAATCCATATGTAGGTTTGATGTTTTTGTTTTGAATGTGTTTTCACTGCTTTTTGAAATACCATTTAAACACAGTGCAGAATTGTACTGTGGATGTTGTTTTACAGTACTGTAACTTAAATTGCAGTATGTTATTGTAAATGTAATGTGTGTTTTTTTATTATTTTATTACATTTTCATACAAAACGTGCTTTTAATCATTAATGGTGGATATTATTTATTTATTTTTCTGGTTCAGCATCACAATCTAGTGGACGTTTCATAAAACCATCACTGTCATTTAACCGTTGGGGGAACTTGTGACAGGTCGGATACACTAGTGTTGACTGTATCTTTTAAACAGAATCCTCTGATCTGAACATCGTAGGACTCAATTATGCACCTTTGTAAGGATCTTACCCTAGGGGCTTTAAGTCGTTCTTTATTTTGAGGCAGCAGATTTATTTCCAAGGATTTCTCCTCTAATCCTGCTTTAAGAAACACTGTTATAACCTCTGCTGCTAAAGATGTATATTGCAGTATAATACTAGACTGATTTTTTCCCCCCTATGGATATGAAACATCACAGTTATCTTAACTAATATATTCCTCCTGATTAGATTTACTTGGTATATCATTTTTCTTTTCAGTCATTATATCCTTGAGCCTTTTTAAAACACAGAAGTTTAAAGCACCCATGTGGCCTAGGAAAGGTTTTTGCAACATACTTATCAAATATTCACTTCATAATACATGTGAGCGGGTATTTAACTAAAAGTATAAAGAAGCCTCTATGGGTTTCATTACTGTTCTTTGAGATGGAAATCTAGCTTTGAAATAGTAACACAATAAACAAACAAAAAATAATAACTATGTGAAACGCCACAATAAGGGTATTTGCTCACCCTGAGTGGCAGACTTACAATATCACACTAAATATGCCCTTCAAAAACTGCCATAGCCCCCACTTAGCCCCAAAACCACCCAAAAAGACCACCCATATTTTGTTATTAGCATACTAGCACTCCTCCAAATTCCTGTTGACAATGATGGGACACACTGGACTGCCACCCTTGAATGTACACTCAATATCTAATTAAACAGATCATCGTTTTTATGTATTTTTCTTTTTCTTACTCGTATTTGTTGAACAATTGTAAGACTTTGTTGAACAAAGCCAAAGCCTAACCTAATGTCTAGCAGAGAAGATTGGAAGTAGGACTAAATGCTCCTTTACTTTTTAAAAGAACGGGCAAGAAAAAACCTAAACTGCTTATAGTCTGTAAATTGTGTAAATAAATAAGTTAATTAAAACATGGATATTAAACTGCTCCTTGTACTGAGAATGAATGAGTCAGGCATGCTACTTCTTTTAATATAGGCCCTGTCCACACTATGCCTTTAAACCGTATTAGTTGCCTTAAACCGGCTTAAAAGTGCTAAATACAGTACACAGCGTTACACTACACAGCGTTTAATATGGTACTTGAGAACTGGACTCGAGACCACCTCAGGGATAGTCTCGAGTCCAGTTCTAAATTAGATTGCATCAGGTAGTGCGGTTTGGCAAAAGTGTGGACAATCATGGGGTTTCCATGCGGGGCAATTTACAAGTGAAATGGCGATGCGCGTGCACATTTGGGAGAATTACTTGTGTAAATCAGGTTTGTGGCCGAATAAATGGCCAAAGAGAGAGATAGGGTAAATCTCATTTACTCGTGTAAATGACGAAACACATGCCCAGTTTCGCATGGAAACCCGTATTTCACATGTAAATGTGAATGAGTTTATTGCAAGGGAGCAGGTCAGTTGTTACTGTGGATTCCAAGACGGCAGAAAGTAAGTGGCTGATGGGCGGTTTTATGGTTAGCAGTGGTGTAGTTCACCTTAATGATAATTTGTTTTATTATTATTTTTTTGCTGTGTCTGGCCTGTCATGTTGTATAACTTGTGGGTTTACAGTTCTGTATAAAACCACTTACCATGAACTGCGTTATGCCCTTGTTAAAGCAGCTGTTTGAGAATACCCTTGCTATAAAAACTACGCTAAAGTTAAACACGAAGAGCAAGTGAGCTGCTTAAATGTCTAACTGAATTAATTCCTCTGCTTTTTTTGATCCCAGCTATGTCCAAAGACAACGTGTGTCCACTCTCCACGTTAATAAATATAGTTTGTGAACTGGATGTCATGAGACAGCTTGATCACCCAAAACAGAGCAACAACATCCAACAAGTTGTTGATGCCCTCTCAGAACTTGCAAATTAAAATTGCAAATTAACGTATTGATTGTTTTTTATTTGTTTGCATCATTAATATTTAACACAACAGTAAATCCAACACAACTTAAAAGAAAGAAGAAAATCTCTGACAGCACGAGCCTCCTCAGATCCCTGCTGTCCAATTGAAACTGGCGGCTGAGGTAATCTTCACAATTACCAAGTCCGCTTATAATAAGCGGGATTGGACTTGTTTTTTTAGAGAGGCAGGTTGGAATTTGCATAAACACCCATACTCTAACATGGGTTGTGCTTGTTTTGGGATTGTTTTGAAAGGCAGTGCCGCTTTTATTTCTTGTGAGACTTGGCAACACTGGTAACCTTCCCCACCTCACAGACAGCCACTGATTCCTGAACACCTCATTTTGTTGTTGACAAGAGTTTGTGCAGGATACAGCAGGCAGTGGCAATTTTGGGAACAAACTAATGATGCACCAGTCTGTTTCATCAGTATCCGCCACCTCCCTTTCAAGTGCCCACTACCCGTATTTGCCCAAGCATGGTGTTAAATGCTTCCTCAGCAGCTGTCAGCTGTTCGGATGGGTAGTGTACGCAGCATCACCCGATCCCCTATATGCTGTATTGCCTGAATGAAAGGGAAATATATATAACGTCTCAGCCATGGTGATCTACAATACCTTTTGGTCAATTTGGTCAAGTTCATTTTTAATTAATGAGTCGTAAGATAAATTAGTTGAAACAATATTCACTACTAATGACATGACACCCCACTAATGACATTTGAAAAACAAATTTATTTACAGCAGCTTAGATTCACTCGTGTACCAGTTCTTTGTGCATGGAAACCACATTTTCACAAAATGTCACTAGTAATCTTCAAAAACAGCACAAGTACATTACGCATAGCTAATTTACATATCAACCCCCACCTT
Organism: Acipenser ruthenus; assembly: GCF_902713425.1. NCBI lineage: Eukaryota > Metazoa > Chordata > Actinopteri > Acipenseriformes > Acipenseridae > Acipenser > Acipenser ruthenus. The sequence goes on along the minus strand of NC_081190.1, from coordinate 95,289,127 downwards.
TCCCATTCATTTGAGTGACGTCGGGTGAAAAGCCCAGTTTACTCGAGTAAAATAAACTGAGTGAATGGAAACCCAAAAAAGCATTTTACACAAGACATTTTTCTCAAGCAAATGTCTCAAGCTAAAAAAAAACATGCATGGGAACACCACCACTGAAATACCAAACTACATTTTTTGTGTATCCTCCAATATCCCAGAATGCTTTCTGATATGTTTTGGCGCGTGGAAATTATAAATACAGTACTCAGGCACCTGAAGGAGTTGAGAATGACTACCAGTACTGCTGTACCATATACAATTTGTGAGGCTTGTAGTAAAATGGTGGATCACGTGATCAGATGCCAAAATCAAGGCACATTGATATCTGGAGTGATGAAATCGGTCAAGCAGAACTTCAGAGTTCAAAACGAAATGCACACATTATGATAAAATATACCTTGTGTTTTTAAGAAACAAAGCCATAACATTCATGCTAAGAAGCACTATATCTTCCATGGGAACGGGCTCCATATTTGCAAGGTTGTAAACAGTGCATGGTGGGATACTATCATATTAAGTCCCACAGTGCATTGCGCTGCTAGGAACTGTAACCAAACAATTTTAATAGTGTTTGTACGCATTAAACCCGACTAAACGTGAAATGGTACTTCAGTGTGGACACTTTGAGCTGGATTAATTTAAACATTTTTGAGTGTGGTTCTCGAGATCGGTTATGTAGTGTAGACAGGGCCATAGATACATACAGCAATTAACAATAGGGCTTTTGTACAGCTTCTAAGATGTCTTTCATTTTATTTTTTGAAGTCCTACTAGTACTATGGCACTGATGTTGTGGGAGTGCCAGTAATTATTTTATAAAAGGATTTTTTTTCTTTTTATATTTCATTGATGTTGGAATGTTTAACTATATTCCCTTGTATTTCCATCCAAACAACAGACTAATGCACAGTACAGGCATATTTTTCCAGGGTCAGATTTTCAAAGGACAATACAACAGAAAGCCATATGGAACAGATGCCTGCTGATGCCAAATACATTACCTGCACCTGTCTTGACTGTTGTTTGCCTACCATTGTCAGTACATATGCTGCAAGTACAGCAGAAACTGCTCTGATATGCATACAGGGCATTAATCTTTAGCAGGCCAGTTTTACAAATCACCTTTTTTCATTCTTTTCTTTCTTCTTTGTTTTCGTTGACTAAAATGGCAGGCACACAGTAGATGTTTTTATGTGAATTCATTCACTGCCTGGCAGTAAAATACTGTATGTAGTGGGAAAATGGAAAACAGAAAGCTTTCAATAGAAAGGTTAATAGTTCACATTACGATATACGTACAGCTATGGCCAACAGTTTTGCATCACCTAGAATTTTAGGATTGAGACATAATTACAAAAAAAAAAAAAAAAAACAACTACATGAACATAATTTAGATCTTTTATTCATCATGTAATCAAAGAAATTACAAAATGATATCGCAAAAGTCTACCAAAGCCATAATAGTAGTACACTATTTCATGTTAGATTTCGAAATGTCACATTTTCTTTTTTTTTTTTGTAAGTATTTGTGACACTTTATGAAGCACATTTTGTCAATTCAATAGGATGATGCAAAACCTGGTTACATACTGTGACATTGTTTATGTTACTTTACAAATATATATGTACAAAATTATTATTTTACAAAATTTGAAATACTGTATGTATATATTAGTTTGATTATACTGAGTCGCCGCTATTTGTTTTGCTGCTTGTCCGGAATGTATTGCTGAAGTTGTGTTGGGGAGTCGGACAGTTTTGGAGGGACACACTGGAAGACTCGAGATTCTTCTTGCATGGTTTTGAACTGGTCTAGGCGTGGAGCAGCGGTGCCTGATCGCTGTTTTATTATACAAGGTTTCGTATAGTATTTGTATCTGCAACTCAGCCTTAAATAAACAAGTGCACGGAATAATAAAAGTGTCAAGCGTCCTGTTTCACAAGCTGGTTTAAGGGCTTACAATACTAATTCAACTTCCAATATTGATGGGCTCATTTAATCAAAAATGTTGTTGTTTGATCTGTGCAAATGGTCTATAAACCTGCTTTTAAATAGTTTGTTAATTAAAGAAGCATTTGAAAGCAGAATTGAACCTATACACTTCTTTAATGCTGTAAGTATGTGTTTCAATGTTCACAGTGGCAACAGGCATGCAGCCACAGTCCACTATCTGCAGTACTTTGTAATGCGTAATGTATTCATGGTCTGATGTTCAGAAACTGGGAAAGGTTGTATGTACACAGCCTGTTTATCTGGGACCGTGAAGGTATTTAGGAACCTTCAAAGTCATTTCCTGGAGCGCTTGCCAGTACCTTTTGTGCCTTATTACTCTGCAGAGACATGGTGACAGGTAGAACATTCCCAAGAGGCACCTGATGAATCACAGAGCTTGTGCTCTCCTCCTAAAGTCACAAATAAGTATGGTAAAGTACCTGATGGGAGCATCTGTGTTCCTCAAAGACAATCTTCCCAGCAACAGTTACTGATTTGTTCACTGAATTGGTACCAGATTTTCATTATTTTTTGAGTAAATACCATTACTGACAGCATCTGTAACACCAAGATAACACATCTTTTCTTTAAGGAAGCCATGCAGTGATATCATTTTATTTGCAAAGCTATTGCTTGCTCTGTTAATTGTATTTGTTTCTCCCACAATAGACAGGTACATGAATGTATTAACATGTGCAGACTGAAATTTTTAGAAGGCTGGCAATCTACCACCTTCAGTGTCTGAATTGTTGAGTGAATATTAAATGTATTGTCAGTCAGTATTTGTTCCAAGCTTCAATTATCCATATTTTAAATGTGAAAACAATATGTTCACAGTATAGCCACAGCTAAACCTCAATTACAGCACCCTACATGCCAGTGTCATGAATATGACAAAATAAACGTTTCCAATACAATTAAAGTTGTATTAAAGTCCACAAAACTTCCAAGAAAAGGCTCGCTCTAAAACAAAAAAGACAATCCTGTTGGTGAGATGATTGCAAAAGAAAATAAACAGTTCAAACAGGATTCATAACACAAAACAAACAAAAAAACATGCAAACCAACTGGACTGTCAACCATGTCCAGCCCGCGAGTGAGTAGTTTTGCCTGGCTTTTCACCAGGTCTCCAACCTTTGGGCAGAACTTCAAGCCATGGCATGTTCGTATATCCCGAAGTCCAGACTCTAGCCGTCCAGGTAGAGTATTGTGTGGTCATGTTATCTCATACTAATTGAATACTTGGACTCATGAATGTGGTAAATCAATTTCTATTGCAAATTGTAAAAACGAATCATGTTACTTCAGCTGGGAACAACAGTGTGTTGGATCTTATGACTGGATACATCTCTGTATCATCATCGCTGAGCACCTTTTCTCCTTCTGAAGTGGAGATTTTATAATCCCAATAAGACACTTCAAGGTATGCATAATTAATAGAGTTGACCTTGTGTGTTGTGTTGCTTATTCAGTATATGCATGCATGCATACATACATATATACAAGAGAAGGTGGAGAAGAGAAAGAAATATTTAATAAAAATTGCATCACATTTTAGAGTTTACATATCATCCTTTCAGGGCAGGCATGGTCCCTTAAAATAGATGGAGGACTATAAAAACGGAACTCTTTATTTATTCTCACAGCACTTGTCCTTGAAATCATAAACTCTCCTCATACGGTTGTTGGGTACCGATGCAGATCTGAGGGATGCCAACCATTCACTTCTCAATCAGAAGTAGTTTTATCTAGGATAAAAAGCCATAGAAACCTGTGTCTAATTTGCTGTCAAGATCATTAACTTTTCAGCTGATTAGAAAAAGTGGCTTATACTTTTAATATGGGACACGCACATGGTTCAAGTATGTATACTTCTGAGACCTAATATGAGTTGTTCCCAAAATATTTATGCACAACTGTTAGCAAATATTATTGATTCAATGAAGTACGCTATTCATATTTAAGTTTATAGTAATTATTGTTTTTATTTGTTTGTTAGAACTCCAAATGTGTTCACGTTGTGTAATTGTGATACATTAGACGGGGCTAACATTTGTGTTCATGTTAGCCTCAAGTAATTTGAATTAAGCACTTAATAAACATGTATAACTTACCAGATCATGCAATTTAAAGGTGTAGTTGTAGTCCATAATAGTATTCAAAATAATTAAAAAATGTTGTTACCCTTTTAGTTTTGCTTTCTACACTATAATGTAGTTTGGGGCAGTCCTTTGCAAAATGTTTTTTTTTTTTTTTTGTAGTGTACACAGAGCTGCCCAGGTCCTAAAAGTGCCCTGCTCCAAAGAGGGCTCTCTGATGGCTTTGGTCTGTTTTTGCTGTACTGTGAACGCAGTGGTCCCTGAGATTTGCCGCGTATACTCGTGGGCAATGCCCCCATTGTCAGCAACACAGGCACAAACAACAGCAACAGGATGTTGCGATTGTTACTCGGACAGCAGAACCAAAAAATATCTTTGACAGAACGCTAAGAGACAGAGGCAGATGATTCCAAAATACAAACTGGCATTTATATGTGTGCTACAATATGAAAAGACATTTAATAATTCATGTGGGATAAATGTGAAACAAGCCTAGTTGCCACAAAATGTTACTGTCAGAAGTATTATTTTTCACACACATCTACAAACGTAACCTGTGATTACATTTTGATACATATCAATATGAGGAAATGTCTGGTTTTGTGGGTACCTCTACTTTAAATTTAAACAAATCATTACAGTAAAGTCACTAAGAAAATGAAAGGATTCCTTCACGGGATGAATACAGTCCTCTGTTTAAAAATAACATGCTTTTAGACCTGCACATAGCGCTTGTTTACTGATATGGCACTAACAATTATACAATTTCAAAAATAAAGCTTGCGTAAGTTTAATCAATTTAAATGTATAGCCTTTATTTTCCAAAGTTTGTCATTGTAAGTCCTGTGATGTGAATAGGGTTACCAGCCATCCCGGGAAAACCGGTCGGAAAGTAAAATTGTAAAATCGTCCCGGTTTTGCTATTGTATTTCCATTTTTTTAAAAGTACAAACAGTCTCAGTGTGCTCAGCAAGTTAACAGGAGAGTAATTAATTAGGTTGTTTAAAATAAAATAAACAATCTTAAGCATTATGTATTTAATAATTCTGATTATATCTATATCACGTGTTTAAACGGTAATAGCTGATCTATTTTTTCTAATCAGTTTTTTTGTACATGTAATATGTTTTGATAAATGACAATAGAAAGAAAATGAGTTGTTATGATCGGCAATAAATACACCCAATATTTAATTTTGAAATTATGATTATGTTGCTATGTACTATTATTTTAACAGTGCCACTAAATTGAAGTAAAAAAATCTAACATTCCAATTTTCACAGTGGATATCTGGTAACCCTAGATATGAATATATGTATAAGCACGAGCTCCAGGTCCAAAACGACTTTACTTTTAAACAAATCACTGTATTCATCCCCAAGCAGGAAATCTTTTGATTTATGAAAGGCTTTATTTTTTAAATTCTCTCATTTATTTGATGTTACCGTGATGCATTGTATACGGTAAATAAACTTGAGTTCTGGGGGGAGAACGTAAACAATTGAAAGTTGCAGATGTTTATTTTAGCGATTAAATTAATCAGTTCGCTTTTGTTGAATAGCAAAAATAAGTATTTTTCATAGGTAAACAAATAAACGGTAATTGTTTACATTTACATATAAAGGCCGGTAATTCTTTCATTGAAAGTGCCGCTGCTGTTTTATCATTTTGGTTGTTGTTTAACTATATGTACGTGTACATAATATTGATTGTAACAACATTTTGGCTTTTGTTGTTGTGTGTTTACTTTTATATAAGACATATTTAACCTATACAATTGTCATTCACAATAAAATGTTAGGGTTTTGGTGCTGCTGGTGGGCAAAATAAATGCGTAGGGCACTATTTGGCAGGAAGTTAATTTCTACTCTTGCTTCATTTGCCAGTACGTTTACTATGGGGTTGACTATTTGGCAGATGCATATATCCTGTGATGACATAATGTCGAGCAGGGCCTGTTGCTCTGTCATGAATAACAAAATGGGACATCTGGACTTAAATATATATTAAATGTTTTTAGTGATTTGTTGGTGTGTTTTTTGTATTATTCAAAATGCCTAAGTTTGGGAGAGCCTTGTTGAATAACAATCATGTTGTTGGATAATGATCACAATGCACATCGAATGCGACCATTAAAGTTTTTATACCTTACATGTTGATGTAAATAAAGCATTATTTTCAATACCCAAGAAATATATTTATCCATCTTGAATAGAACAATTTTAAAAAAATACGTCTCCACCTAAAGCTTTACTGTGTCGCCATGTAAAACATGTACTTTAAATAAAAGGAGCTGAAGCATAGTTCACACACCCTAGTCTCTGTAAGTCGCCTTGGATAAAGGCGTCTGCTAAATAAACAAAATAAACGTATAAAAATCGTTGTCAGACTGATGTGTAAATGTATACAATACCACTTGTTTCTTTAAATGTCCCATATGTTTTTGATGCTTCATTCCATTTTTGATGGCAAAATGAAATCTTAATTAGCATGGAATAACCACACTGAAGTAGAAACACACGAGTGACACAAATGACAGGCTTTTTGTTGATGTAAACACTTCCGTCTCTGTCAAGGGAAGTAATGTTAAAACTTTACAATGCATTAGTAAGACCTCACCTAGAATATTGTGTTCAATTCTGGTCACCTCGTTACAAAAAGGATATTGTTGCTCTAGAAAGAGTGCAAAGAAAAGCAACCAGCATTATCCCGGGTTTAAAAGGCATGTCGTATGCAGACAGGCTAAAAGAATTGAATCTATTCAGTCTTGAACAAGTGCAGTGGGATTAGGTAAACATGGTTTTTAATCAAACCCACATATTAAAATTGTCCTTTTTCATTACTATTCTCCCAGCTCTTTCTGCAACTGTTCCACGGAAAGCAACATGTAAATTCCAAACTTTTCCAGTCCTAAGGTAAACAGTTTTGAATTGAGCCAGATCCTTGGAGAGAGATTTAGCTTTAAACAGAAACAGGTGGAGGAGACACAGGCATTCCATCACAGCCAAGCAAGCTCCTGTGTGGTACGTACAGATTAGCTTTTCTATGGTAATGCAAGCGATTTCCTTCCTTTACAGCCTGTGTTTTATGTTATTAAATGACAAGCTGCTATGTGTCATTGAATAATGCATCCGTGAAAGCTTTCTAAATCTTTTTGCATACGATTTCTTAAATGGGGAAAGACTTTGAGAAACAGACCTGACTTAATTTATAACTAAAAAGGATATTTGGCGAAAGAACAAGGCACAATAAAATATGAACCGCTCAAGGTGGTTTTTTTTCTGTTCTCAGAAAGGTTGATGACGATACAGCTGCTGCCGGTACAGTAGATCCTAGAAAATGTTAATAATTTATATATGTTGCTTGGTGGGAAATACATCAGTGTTACGGGAGTGAGTCTTTGAAGCTGCAATTGCCATTTCCTCTTCCAGCTATTTAGTACTATTTTACAGAGCACATGGTTCAAAAGCATTTGCTCTAGTTTGTGTTAAGAGAAAGCTGTCAGGTACCTTTATTATAATCTAGGTTAGCCTAGAATTGCATGGACTGACTGTGCAAATTGGTTTTGGTAAATACTAAATTGGTATAGGTGAACAAATTACAGATTTCAATCAGGAATATATTTTTTTTAGCTATCCAGATTTCAAAGTAATTCTGTTCAGCAACACACTCAAATATATGAATCCTTATACAGTACACACACTAAAACTGTTCTTTTGAGGCACACTGTATGAATATATCTCTTGTCATTCAATATGAGTTAAAGCAGTACTGTGCAAAAACAACACAGAGAGAACACAACTTTTTCAACAATGTTCTAATATATATATATATATATATATATATATATATATATATAATCTAAACACATTACTGGCTGGTAATATATATATATATATATATATATATATATATATATATATATATATATATATATATATATATATATATTGTGGTAGACCAGAGGGAAATTAGGGGTAAAAGGGCTACAATGCCACGGGACTGAGCTAGGAAGAGGTTTCCCTGGCTCAAGATAATGAACGTCACCTGCCTGTGATAACCAGGCAGGTATTTAAACAGCATTTATAGTGAGGGAATTTCATTTAGTTTAGTTAGTACTCCAGGTGGGAGTTAGGTTTTTGTTTTGTTTATTTTGTTATTGTAAATAATAAAAACCTGCAATTCTGTGTCTGGGTCTGTGTATATAAAAAGGTGAAAACGAGCCTCAGCCGCAAGGCCGTGTTATTATATATATATATATATATATATATATATATATATATATATATATATATATATATATATATATATATATATACAGTGCCTTGCATAAGTATTCACCCCCCTTGGACTTTTCCACATTTTGTAGTGTTACAACCTGGAATTAAAATGGATTTAATTAGGATTTTTTGTCACTGATCTACACAAAATAGTCCATAATGTCGAAGTGAGGAAAAAAATCTACATATTTTTCAAAATTATTTACAAATAAAAAACTGAAAAGTCTTGATTGCATAAGTATTCACCCCTTTTGCTGTGACACCCCTAAATAAGCTCTGGTGCAACCCATTGCCTTCAGAAGTCACTTAATTAGTTGAATGGAGTCCACCTGTGTGCAATTAAAGTGTCACATGATCTCAGATTAAATACACCTGTTTCTGGAAGGCCCCAGAGTTTGTTAGAGAGCATATCTAAACAAACAGCATCATGAAGACCAAGGAGCTATCAAAAGAAGTCCGGGATAAAGTTCTGGAGAAGCACTAATCAGGGTTGTGTTATAAAAAAAATATCCCAAACTTTGAACATCCCCCGGAGCACCGTTAAATCCATTATTAAAAAATGGAAAGAATATGGCACAACCGCGACTCTGTCTAGAGAAGGCCGTACACCAAAACTCAGTGACCAGGTAAGGAGGGCATTAGTCAGAGAAGCAACCAAGAGGCCAATGGTAACTCTGAAGGAGCTGGAGAGATCCACAGCTGAGATGGCAGAAACCGTCCATGGGACAACTATAACCCGGACGCTCCACAAAACTGGGCTTTATGGAAGAGTGGCGAGAAGAAAGCCATTGCTGAAAAAAACCCATATCAAATCCTGTTTGGATTTTGCCAAAAGGCATGTGGGAGACACAGCAAACATGTGGAAAAAGGTTCTCTGGTCTGATGAGACCAAAATTGAACTTTTTGGCCTTAGTGCAAAACACTATGTGTGGCGCAAAGCCAACACTGCTCATCACTCTGAGAACACCATCCCCACGGTGAAGCATGGTGGTGGCAGCATCATGTTATGGGGATGCTTTTCATCGGCAGGGACTGGGAAACTGGTCGGGAATGCGGGCAAGATGGATGGAGCCAAATACAGGGAAATTCTAGAGGAAAACCTGTTTCTGTCTGCAAGAGATCTGGGACTGAGGCGGAGGTTCACCTTCCAGCAGGACAATGACCCTAAACACACAGCCAAAGCTACACTGGAGTGGTTTAAAAACAAGAACCTGAATGTCTTAGAATGGCCCAGTCAAAGCCCAGACCTCAATCCGATTGAGAATCTGTGGCAAGACTTGAAAATTGCTGTTCACCAATGGTCCCCATCCAGCTTGACAGAGCTTGAGCAACTTTGCCAAGAAGAATGGGCAAAAATTGCAGGATCCAGATGTGCAAAGCTGGTAGAGACTTACCCAAAAAGACTCACAGCTATAATTGCTGCCAAAGGTACTTCTACCAAGTATTGACTCAGTGGGGTGAATACTTATGCAACCAACAAATGTCTTTTTTTTTGTTTAATTAACTTTTGTGTCAGAATAAAAAATATTTTGCACCGTCAAAGTGTTAAGTATGTTGTGTAAATCAAATGGTAAAAATCCCAATTAAATCCATTTTAATTCCAGGTTGTAACACTACAAAATGTGGAAAAGTCCAAGGGGGATGAATACTTATGCAAGGCACTGTGTGTATAATATATATATATAGTAATTAAAATAAACAATACATATTGTAGATATGTGAGCTCTGTTGTGGAACGTGCCTTCATTAACTACAGTAATAATAATAATTCCAGATCTCTGTACGTTTTATCAACTAATGTATGAAATTGTGTTCCTACTGTATGAACAAAATGAAGGAAAAGGCCATTTTCATATGAACACCTTTTTATTCAATGTCTTCTACAAAACAAGTAAGCATTAACGCACGACAGGGTGTGCTTTAGTTATGAATAACACCCTGGGTGTCCAGCTATTCATAACTACCGTACACCTTGAAGTGTGTTATTGCTCTTATAAAGCGGGCAAATTTATAAGCAACACAATCATGGCCCATATGAATAAAAGATGGCGGTAATTTCCGACCATTAAAAAAATGACCGGACCGTATTTAACATGTGATTTATAAACTACTGCCTGGTTATTTTACCTGCCCGTGACGGGTTTAGATGTGATTTACCATCGCTGATTGTTATAGAGAGATTTTATCTAATCAATTGTCAGATGTAAGTAAATGAGCTGTGTCCCCTACTTAAGACGTCTGTTTACACCGTCACGTTATGGCTACGGAACATGTCTGGAAACAGAAAGGTTGTCCAAAATATCGAGATGTGAGGTTTAAAAAAAATAAATAAATAATAGAAATTGCAAACAGGTGCTGGATGTGAGTACAAGGTTAGTAATTGTAATAATAGTACAAGGTTAGGTTAGTACGCTTTTTGATTAAAAAAATTATGACATGTACATGCCTTCCTGAAAAAGAACTATAGTGAAAAAAAAAGATCCTCTAATCTTAGCACACATTTCCATTCCTGTCCATAAAAAAGTAAGGCACTAGAGCATCAGCAAGCTCCAGTTATTTTTTTCATATGTTTAAAACTTTTGTTTGTATGACAAGTGGCACGCACAGAAAGACAGCATTGCACAGTTGCATTAAAATACAATTCTTTGTTATTTGTGACTGTATTCCCACTGTTTGCAAATGTCTGCACAATGCATTCAAATACAATACATCTACATTTCTCACACAGTACACCATACCATACAAAAAGCTTATTTTAAACTAACAGAAACACAGCTAGATTGAAAAATCCCGCCTGTCACAAAATACTACTCGGTTTTATAGTGCAATTGGATTAGAAAATGCTACATATTCTTTGCAATTAATTTGTAGTTACTAAAATATAACTCGTTGAACTAACTGTGGAACTGCCGAACTATACCAGAAAAACAAGAATACAGTCCTGTATGATCAGAATATGTATTTTTCAATATACAGCTATGGCCAAAAGTTTTGCTATGTAATTCAGTATGTTAACATAACATAACAGCAGGTTTCTTTCGACTTAATGAAGTAAAATTAGTTCATTCTATAAGGTGATGCATAATTGTAAATAGTAAACACACGTGTGTTGTCTTGTAATAAAATATAATTGACTTTGAAATGACTTGAGCTGCCTCTCTCGGTAGATGGAATGCTATGAAAAATATTTAAAGCCAGGTCCTAGCTTTCTGCGCACGGACAATAATCAATATAGGAATGTTTTTTTGTTTTTGTTTTTGTTTTTTTTTACCTGCAAAAACTCACAAACATCGGAATCCAAATCATGCACAGTTTGTAATGTTCATTATACGGAAACAGCCTTGTTTTTTAGCAGTTCAACTCTCCAGTTGTTCTCGTTCTCCCAGTTGAGTAATTGTGTTCCTGCTAAGTTGATACCTTCTGGGAGGATCAGCCCACACAAGCACACAAAGCCTGCCATTTTCTCCACTTAGAACAATGAATAGGCTACAAACCAGATTTGTATGTTTTCCAACCAGTAGCCTATCCTGTTTCAGAAGTGTTAACAATGCAATTCCATGTCTGTGTTACAAATAACAAAATACTTAAATGACCTAATTTTTACATAATTAAACAAACCATTTTTTTGTTGTTTTTATTATTATTATTTTTTATTGTTATTGACTTAAATACATATTCCTAAACACAGATATTATGCTGGGAAATGATACCGTTAAGACTCATCTCCTTCTCTGCCTGGTTGCTTCACTTTTCAACTATCATGTTTACAAACGCCGATGTAAAAGATAGTTTATTACATTAGGTCAAAAAAAAAAGACTGGAGAATGCTTGGTTCACTTTGCTGCAACATGTCTTAATGTTTTTTAAGGTAAACCTTCCAGACAAAGGGGAAAGTTAAATCTTTCTTTTTAACACTGAAAAATGGAGGCATTTTATTTATCTTGGTCCTATATCTAATGATATAACGTGGCTAAGTATTTCTGTACCAGATCTCACATATTTCCCTGCTATTCACTGCAAACTTTCAGCTTATTCATGACATGTTTTTGGGGTCTATTGGTCTTAGAAAATCTACTGGTCTCCTGGTCAAAGAAAATCCCACAATGGAACTCATAATGTGTTCATTGCTTCATAGAATGTCAGTTACAGGTTAAGAGCTTTTTAATGACTTTCCACAACAAAGACGACAGCCACATCCCTATATCTTTCGCAAATATAGAAACCACATAATTGTTCTGTATCAGTAGATAAGGAACTGATTTTCTTTGAGACCTATTAAAAATATGATCTTCACTCCATATTCAAAAGCTGTCCCTTTAGTTATTATATATGAGATTTGTGAACAATGGCCTTTCTCAATTAATGCTTTCTGCTCTGCCAGTTGTTCATTAGATGTGTTTTGATGTGACTAGTAGTCAGAGATGTAATGACTCGAGTCACTGACTCAACTCGAGTCGCAATTTGCGGTGACTCGACTCGAATCATTGTCATCAGATGACTAGACTCAATTCCCTGCAAGAAAAGACTTGACTCACCTCGAGTCCCTGCTCAACAGACTCGACTCGACTCCCAGCTCAAAAGTCTCCACTTGACTCGAGTCATGGTCTTCATGATAAAATAAATTACACAATCAGTTTTGTTTTAAATAACCGCAGCCCTTCTTCTGATGCATACACACCCTGCCTCTTTATGAGTGAGACAACATAGAGAAGATAGAGAAGAGCGTCAGCAGCATGGAAGGTAAATCAAGAGTAAGTGCGGTCGTCGAGTTCACAAGAACTATGGAGTAGACAGGGAGAGAAATAAGCAGTCTGCATCCTCCCAGCACTGAGAAATGACAAACTAACTAAAATAACTGAAATCGTTTTTTTTTAAATGTTGTTATTATTCTTATTATTATGGACGGCACGCTGGCGTAGTGGTTAGCGCTGCTGCCTCACAGTGCCAGGGTCCTGGGTTCGAATCCGGCCTAGGGTACTGTCTGCGTGGAGTTTGCATGTTTTCCCCGTGTTCGCGTGGGTTAATTTGGTTAAAAACGTTTTGCTTTTTTAAAGAATACATTAATAAAAAATGAAAATGGGCAGACCAGATCACAGCAGCATGATTTTGGGAATAGGCACAGTCAACACTGCTAGATGAAAGGAGGTTGAGTACAGAACTGCATTGTTTTCAATGCATTTTTAAGAAGTGGTCTGTGGATTTTGTCATAGTGGGTGAACAGATCAATTATTACAACGGTAAAAAAAAATTTGGTTGTTTGCGCTGCTGGGGTATTTTGCATGTTTTTATGAAACAGCAGCTACAATACCAGTATTTTACATTTAGTAGGGTTATTCAAAATACAATTGACCTCTTAGTATTACTGTATGTTTGTGGATTTTAACTACATTGGTAATTTTATTTAGACAAACAACTGGAATTTTATTGTGCTAAGTATAGGTGGTTAAAGGGTTTATGGTGCGATGTGTTTGCTATTTTTTAAAATGTATTAGAGAACAACCCTTTTTTTAACTGAAAATAACAAAATACTTATTTTTTAATATGTATTATTATGCTAAACTCTTAGCCTTTCAAGATACATTTCTTTCTGTAGTATTAAGCAAATGAGGTTGAGTTTATTGATTTTGAACATATATGTGCGAGTATGCAATGGTTTTAAAACTGATTTTGCCTCAGTTGCATTACTTGGACTGTTTCCCCTTGTAACTGCTATGTTTTAAGGCCTAGAAGCAAGATCTATACATCAAATATCAAATTAAATGCCACACAATTTCCTTTAATATTGTTAAGGTATCTGAATAAAACTGTCAGGGAGTTTCACTGTTGAAATCGACTTGTCTCAAGTCTTTACACCCTGTGAGTCGACTTGACTCGAGTCCCAATTTTTGTGACTCAATTACAACACTGCTAGTAGTCCTCATTTGCCCTACAATGGATTTTCAAGAATATACTTAACACTTAGACCAGTCTTTTTTTTTGTTATTTTGCCAAGTGTTTCCTGTTTTAATCAATACCAAACCAATATAGTCAATTTCAAACAGAGGATGCCAGTAACAAAGAGTTCTGCAATCTAAAGCCTACCTCCCTGACATTATTTAAAGTTCCAGAAAATGTGAAAGCGTATGTGTGACTCAGAGAGCTAGAGGATCCCATTTAGTGCAATAGGGATTTCCAGCAATAATAATTTAGCGTGCAAGTATCTTTCTCCCTTCTCCTCACCACTAGAATTTAATTATGACTGCTTCAGGTCTGTTGATTTTAGACTTGCTTCTGGTGCGAGCACACCCCAGTGGGGGCTGACTAATGCATGGCTAAGCATGTCGTTCACGATTAATACCTTCCATCTGGTAGGTAAAAACAAACTGCACACCTCAGATATGGAAAACTCCACAAAATATCCGACTGTAAAACTGTAAGACCTCTTATTCTGATTAATCTTTGTATTTATGAAAAAAGAAAAACAATCCTTACATCTGAAGTACCTTTCAGTTGTCAGTGTGTGTGTTTTTTTTTAATGTATGCTATTGTTTTTGATTGTTTTTTACCAAACACTACTTAAAGTTTACCACAGTATTTTTGCACTTTTCCCATATTTACTAGTTTTCCCAGGTTTTACACATTATTAAATTACCTTGATGGATTTTACTATGGAAAAACTTTTATAAGGATAGTCTCTTCTAAAAATAATTAAACATTAAAAATGATTAAATAAAATCAGTATCTAACAATCACAGAGGTCTAATTAAAAAGCAAGGCCCTACAGTTTACTGTAATACTCCGACAGGTGCGTTTTTACATTTAAATTAGATTTACTTATACATAATATTATTTACTATTTAGCTTTTTTTTTTATTGAAGTCAAGGCTTTGCAATTAGTGTCACAGTTCTGTTTCATATTTCCCCTTGACTTTATGGTCGTGTTCCCTGCAATTAAGACAAGACTGCTCATGTGTATAGTTTCACCTTATATATTTAATTAATAAAAGACACATACATCAACAAGTAGTATGAGTGCATGCTGATGAGTTTGTATTGTTTATTAAAAACTGTTCCAGACTGCTGTCTCATTTCAGAAGGACTTTTTTTTTTTATTTACTTTTCTCAACATTTTCTTTATTAAGATTTTTGTTTTGGCCAATGTACAGAAAAAGACAAAACAGAAAAAGAAAAATACTGACAACCAACATTAAATAAGAGATTATGTAAACTCCCAGCAAAATAAAATAGACATAGAAAATATATGCATGCTTATAGATACAGTATACAGTACATATCCATATACAAGCACATACATAAAAAAAAAAAATTAAAAAAAAAAAAAAACACAACACAAGATTTAAAATAATACTACTAAGACTAATACTAAAATAGGCATGAGTTCTAGCCTTTAAGAGATTCCAGACTTATACCCTTAGCCTCCTCCAGGCCATACCTCATAGACCATTTGATAGAGACTGAGCTTTTTGATCGCCTAAATACAGTTAACCATCTTTATACCGTCAGGTAAGGGGGCATAAATGGGCAATAAGCGAGGGTGGCATTATAGTGAGGTAAAAAAAAAACCACACACAACCTTCTATGTTTACAATAAATTCAAACGTTTTAATTTTTTTGTTATACAATTATAGTATCTCCAGGCCATTTTAATAAAACATTAATCTTTTTTTTTTTTATTACAGTACTAGTTCTTAACACAACAGTAGGTATACTAGTGGCGTTTTATCATATGTTCCCATCTGTATGAAACATACATGGTTTCTTTTGAGGAACAGTTTATACTTAAAATAAATTAATACAAAAAATAAAACACTCATTTAATTTCAAATCACCTAACAACAATTCCATAAAAACAAAAAAAGCATAGTTTATTTATTTATTTATTTATTTATTTATTTATTTATTTATTATTTATTATTATTATTATTATTTTTTTTTTTTTACTGTACTGTCATTTGAACTTTACTGTTTGTGACAGGACTGTAAGCCTGCTGAATATTATCCCCCATTGAATGATGCCATCTATTTATTTCACAAAGCAATTTAAGCTCAACCTCATTCTTTTTTAAGCAGTTAAAAAAAAAAAACATTGAATATCAAACACTTTTTTAAAATGAAAAGTAAAAAAAAAATATTTTGCTGTTTACAAAACTGATGCTTTAGTTTAAGTCAGCCTTGGACAAGGCTTAATTCATCTTATTTCAACTAAGTGGTGTTATATGAAGTATATGTATAATGTTAAATTGCATCTCTTGTGCTTTATTAGAAGCCAGACAACTAGAGAGATTAGACCAAATATTATCCCAGTCCTCTTTTTCTAAAGTTAAGCCAAGATCACTTTCCCATATTGATTTGGTCTTTAACGTATTTTCCTTGTCAGATATGGAGAGAGCCTTATAGAGTCAAGCAGTAACCTTATTCATGTATTTATTTTCTTTAAAAATCTGTTCCACAGGAGAAATAGAAAAAAAAAACCCAGGGAATAACCTCAGTTTTGTGGATATAAAACTGCGTAATTGTAAATATCTGAAAAATATCTGATTGGTCAGGACATCATATTTATGTCTTATTTGTTCAAAAGACATTAGTACATTGTCATGGACAACATCTCCTACACAATTAATTCCTTTCTCAGACCAAAGGGAAAACCCTGCATCACTAAAACCCGGAGGAAAATCATGATTGAAATGTATAGGAGTCAAAAGTGATACATTTTCCTCCTGTCCTTCCAATTTCTTGGCTATTCTCCAAATCTTTAATGTATTTTGAAGAAGAAAGTTCCCTTTCACTTTACTTGTAACCCATTTCTGTGAAATACAATAAATTATGGAGAGGGAAAGGAGTTATAGGCTCAGATTCAGTATCTAACCATGTGGACTCAGGGTCCTCTCTAAACCATTCCAGAATAAATCTAAATAGTGTTGCAAGTTGGTAGCATCTAATATTAGGGACCGCTAGGCCACCCAAACCCAAGGGCAGTTGTAAACACGACAGCCTTAGCCTGGGTCTTCCATTTTTCCATAGAAAAGACGACAGAGCACTATTTAATTCTGTAACTGCATTTCTAGGTAAGATTATAGGAATCATTTGAAAAGGATACAATAATCTAGGCAAAATGTTCATTTTAAATAAATGCATCCGACCCAACCAAGTCAGATTAGTCCAACGAGCAAGGTCCTCTTTAATACGGCAAATTAAAGGGATAACATTATATACGGTGGGGAGAGATGGAGATGGCGGATACCCAAATACACAAAACCAGATGGGGACCAATGGAAAGGGGACAAGACATAATTAATTTTATAACCTGAAAAACTGCCAAATATGTTTTGATACTTATTACACTAGCAATGGATGATTCAGGGTTACTTAAATAAAGCAGAATATCGTCTGCATATAAATACATTTTATTATGTCTCTTCTTTGTCTGAATGCCTTTTACCTCAGGATCAGTTTTGATTGCTTCATCGAGAGGTTCAATTGCAAGAGCAAACAAAAGCAGTGATAGAGGGCAACCTTGCCTTGTCCCCCTTCCAAGGGAAAAGTTTGGTGAGCGGGTTCCATTAGTCAAGACAGAAGCTACTGAAGCTGTATACAGAAGATTTAATGCAATTCATCGCTAAACCGAATTTGGAGAGCGTATAAAACAAATAAGGCTATTCTATCCTATCAAAAGCCTTCTCTGCATCAAGTCACACCACTAGAGCTTGAGCACCTTGATTCTTAGAGTACTGGATAAGATTTAGTAATCTTCTTATATTGTTACAGGAGTTATAGCCTACTATAAACCCCATTTGATCAGTTGAAATAATAAAAGGTAAAACACATTACAATCATCTTGCTAATATTTTGGCCAGTAGCTTCCGATCCACATTTAAAAGTGAAATCGGACGGTATGATGAGCATTCATCTGCAGGTTTATCCTTTTTTAATATCAAAGAGATATTTGCTTCCATCATGGTATTGGGGAGCGTACATTGATCAAAGGAATGGACAAGCATTTTATATAGTGGATTAATTAGGGTATTTTTTAATTTTCTGTAAAATTCTGAAGAGAAACCATCCGGCCCAGGAGCTTTATTACTCTGTAACTTGTGTATAGCAGCTGAAACTTCGTCTAGCAGTAGTGGTTTATTTAGGAGCTCTTTTTGTTGGGCTGAAGCTTGTGGTAGATTAAGATTAGACAGGAAGACCTCCATTGCCAGACAAGACTATGAATCTACTTCAGAATCATATAGTAACTTATAAAAAGAGTAAAATATAGAAGTAATATCTTTATTATGAAACATTCTTTGAATCTGAAATTTATCTGAAATTATAATATTTCCTATGGAGCAGGAAAGTATATTTTGTAAGGACTTCTTAGGGGTCAAGAAATAATCTATTCTTGAAGAAGATTTATGTACACTGGAAAAAAAAGTATATTCTCTCTCCGTAGGATGCAGGGTTCTCCAACTATCCACCAAGCCTATTTCGTCACAGCAGTCTAGTAAAGAACGATCATGGGCAGAGTTTACAGTTACTTTATGAGATTTATCTAGTTTAAGATTAAGACATCAATTAAAATCTCCTGCGACAACTGAAGAATCCACCAGTCTGCAAACAGAGAAAAAATATGTGTATGGAAGTCATTAGAATGTACTGGGGTGCATATACATTCATGAAGGAGATATATTACCCAAAAGGTAGCCCGCTTCCCATTATGTATCTACCCATTTTATCTGCCTTTATCTCTGTTAAAGGAAGGGTTTTATGGATTAATATAGCAACTTCATCTGCGTTTGCTGTTAAATAAAGCCAAGAATACCTGGCCTACCCAATCCCTCTTCAGTTTTAAGTGTTCCTTTCCAGACAGGTCAGTTTCCTGGAGTAAAGCTACATGAACCCTTTCTTTCTTAAGGAAACTTAATATCCTTTTCCGTTTAACTGGATAATGAATTCCCTTTACAGTTGAAGTACATATTTTAATCGAAGATGAAGCCTTGTTGAGTCAGTAAGCAAATTCTTATTTTTTAAAAAAATAAACTCAGCAACGAGATAATACTAATCTGTGGCCTGGAACTGCATATTACTAAAAATAGTTCAAGTGATAAACACAAACCATTAAACATACCAAAAAAGAAAAACTAAAATGAAAAAAAACCCCTGCCAAAGCAAATTATAAAGAATGAAACCAGAATAAGTAAACAGGGCGAATATTGTGAAGCAAAGCTTGTGAAAAAAAGAAAAACAAACACTTTATAATAAACGTCTTGCTTCAAGTGACCAGCTTCCCAATCCCTATAGTACAACCAAAATATAACCAAATAACAGCATTAAAAAATATTGATGATAATAATAATAATAAAATAAATTGAAAAAAAAATCATTATCGATACACAGTCAAAGTCTGGCTATATAAAAGTAACTTTCTTAAGTACAATAGAAAATACCTCGTTTGGTGTATGTTAACATTTCCCCTAAATGAAGTGCCACAGAGTCCCCCTGTCAGTGTCATTTATCTCAACAAAGAAATTTAAATAAGAATAAATTAAATGCATATGAGAGTCTTTGTAGTCACAATCCAGAGTCTCTCGTATATTAAATAAACGCTTGCATGTTCGTATTTCTTCAAAAGTTCTTAAAAACATAAATACATAGCACTTCTTTCGAAATTTTAGCCACTAAATCATCGACATTGGCCTGCTCCATGTTCTGAAGCCTTTCAGACTGATACGCACTGTTCTGTTTGTTTTTTCTTAGCAATTTCCTTGGGCCAGACTTAGAAGAGTATGAACTGTTGCACATTGAAGTATCTTATAATGACTTAAATTAACGTAATACCGTACGTCTTAAGCAGGATACCTTAAAGAATACACTAAGTTGGACCGAGAGCTGGGGAGCAAAGCAAAAGCACTCCAATTCCGCCATGTGCATCACGTGACCCCCCTTTTTTGTTTACTTTGATTGGGACAAAACAAAATAATATTTACATGGTAAACAAGTACACTGTTCTATTTGTAAGCTGCAGTTGATGTATTTTGTTCCAATACATTATATCGGCGTACTGTATTCCCTCGAAATTAAGATGCAGCCCAAATTTCACACCCTCAATTTGACGGAAAAATAACACATCAAATAAAGATGCATTTACAAAGATACAACCTCAGTTATGCATATAAGAGCCATTTGTACAAATAAATACTCTTTTTTATTAAATGCTACAAACACATCTGTTAGGCATATTGGAAAAGCATATTGTATATTGGTAAAGTAATACCTGTAACAACAACAAATATATCCTAGTCATCATCCTCTGAGTTGGAGGGGACCTCTTTACATCTCCCAAACAATTCCCGCTTCTTTGAAAATGGCTGCCTGTAAGTCATGGATGATTCGAGATCGGGCAATAATGTTTTTGCTTGTCTTTTCTCGGGCTGACAGTCATGTTCCTGTTTGTGTACTCAGGCAGACACACATCACTAAACTCGAAAAAAATGGTTTAAATTCAAAGGAATACGGTATTTGCAATTCACGGGGGTGGGAACCAGGCAACCTGTTGTGACATCGCCTGACTTCTCGGAGAGCCTCCCACATTTAGGACCAAGCCCTCAGCAGGACGAGGTCCACGTCATGGTGAAGTCACCGCCACAGATACGTGAGAACCGCATCGTGGTGAGGCAACTTCCAAGGCTGGGCGTACAGCACCCTCAGAGACAGAGTTAGTAAAGATTGAAAAGATATAAAAAAGGGGTCCCGGTCTCTTGGGGGAGCCGACATACGGAAGAGGGGTCCCCGTCTCTTGGAGGGCCCCATGCATAAATAGTGTTTCGAGAACCTGAAAGGAAGTAAGAAACGGGAACTCTGGCTCAGAGAGCTGCCCTCAATGAGGTGAATTATAGACTTCCAAAGCTGGAACGGAGACGCACCCCCAGAGAACCTAAAATGAGGAGAGCCTTGTGTTATGAAGGAAGAGCTCCTACAGCGAGGTTTAGCAAGAATAAGCTTAGCTCCTCAGAGTGCAAGGGTAGTGATGGATCATGAGATTCTAAAAGGTTGGGTTTGGCCAGGGTTATCCTCTGACTCGTGGAGAACCCTCCTTGCAGAGGTAAAGGAAGCAGAACTTAACCAAGGGTTGGAGAAGGTGAGATAACTAACCCACCAAAGGATGGACCCCCGGCTCCCAGCTTAACTGCTATCTGTGCAGACAAACAAAAGAAACCGCAAATGCATATACAAATAAAAAAGGCACAACACGAAACAAGAAAGTTAGTAACTGTCTCCCCACTAATTATGTGAAGACCCTCCCTCAGTGGAAAGGAAAAAACCCTTTCTTTTTATGGGTAAACTTTTGGTGGCCCCGGTGGAAGGGTCGTCCCCACTCCGGACATACTAGCAATAGACTGTTGTGCAGAAGATATCTCAGATGTGGAATAATGTATGTATAATTCAACTGCTATGTATAATTCAAATATTTTTAATTAGATGCAGGTTAATCTGTATAATACTATAATACATTCACAGTGTTTTAAAAGTCAGAGCACAGCAAATGTGGTTCAACTCATCACTGCAGTGTAATTGTACTCTGACTAGTGGAAAGCTCAGGAGAGTAAGACAGGTAGCTTTCGAGTTAAGGTGGGAGAAAGCAGTAACGATAGAATTATGGGTAATCCGGATATGCAGATTTCAGCAGCAGTGAATGTATTTACTTACTCTCCTGATCATACATATATATATATATATATATATATATATATATATATATATATATATATATATAATTACACATACATATACATACATACATACATATATACAGTAGTCTCCGCATATAGGAACACCTCTCCTAAGAGAACACCCTTTTGGTGAAACAGATTTTTCCCATTGTAAATGCTCCGGCTAAAGGAACAGGAACTTCGCTTAAAAGAACACCTTCTTGGCACCGATAGCGATTAGTTCATAACGGATACTGTACTGTTTTGTAACCTGATAACTCATCATCATCAAACTTAAATTAAAATGGTTTATTCAGACTGAGGCACACTGACTGGTTTATTAAATCTTTCCAGAACCGCCGTCATATCATTGGCTCTTTTTGTATGCTACAAAATGGCATGTATACAAAACGGCAAAATGCACCTCTGTTTGTCTTGCTACAAAAAGTTGGATGTTGTTCGCGCTCTTGAAACAAACACAATCAGGCACAAGTCGCCAAGCAATTTGGTGTTTCCCATTGTCGATGAGTTGCTTTACCATTCTGTTAAGTAATGTGCATGTCTTGCATATTGCTGCTGCATTTTTTAATGTGTATAGGGGTGCTGTGTTATTTAAGTTTGACAGTTTATTAACATTAGTTTGTTCATTTATTATAATAATTTATTAACATACACAGACTTATTCAGTTCATTGCATATGATGCACGTGCTTCATGACAAGTAATGCTTATTTCCAATCATCAGTGAGCGGAGGCCGGACATAAACAGTTGATGGTCTTTAGGTTTAACCAATGGGAGAGCCAAAGATCTGCCCCTTGTTATGCAGGTGCTAATATTATAGAGACAGTTATTGAGAACTTCAAAGTAATATTTAGAATTGCTTTTTACAAATTAAAAAAAAAATGTCATCAGACAACATAGTCGATTTGGTTACAAATCCATTTTCAAGAAGAACTCTCAGAAAAATTGGAGGTTGTTAAAAAATGGAGGTATACACTACAAATACCCAAACTGACACAGGAAGGATATACTCGCCACTTCCAACATTCAAATTATGAAAGGTATCTGTGACTTACCGGTAGCTGTCAATTAAAAAAATTATACTGCTGGAATTGTCTTTTGTTCAGTACAGAAAAGGTGATATGGAACAGCACTGGCTACAGCAATCTAGGATGTCTAACGAAGTCAGCACAAAAACATGAGTGTTCCCAAAGTCACTTGTGAGCCACTGTTGCACTCAGAACGGATTTATGTTTAACTGGATGACCAGAAGCGTAGGGATACAATACATCATAATGGTCAAGTAAGAAAAAATCATGAGGTTCTTAAACGCTTGATTGATTCTGTTGTTTACCTTTGGCAAGCAAGCACTGGCATTCAGAGGGCATGATGAAGGTACCATTTCCTCAAATAGAAGTAATTATGTGAAATTACAGCAAATAATTACATTTAAGAGGTAATTCGACTAAGAGCAGTAAACTTATAGTAAAACTGTTTTGCTTATAAGAGTAAAATCCATTTAGAGTATGTAATAAGTACTATAAATGGATAAGAACGATTTCAAGTAAGAGCAATTACAAAAAACGTGAGCACAGATACCTTTAAGAGTAAAATCAATAGCTATAGCAATAGGCGAGTACAAGAATTTTGAATTGGATACGAGCGGCGATAGGGAGCCATTGGAGGGAGTGGAGCGGCGGTATAGCATGGGAGAAACAAGGAAGGGAAAAGACATACAAGAAAAAAGACATGCATACACTATATATATATATATATATATATATAAGAATGTTTGATACAATGAACACATGGAGTATTTTATTTTCTTTCACTGGAAATCAACATTCTGCAGGTACTTTGGTTCTATTATTTTGAGATCAAAGTTGCTCCAGATATCCATTCTTACTTTAAACAATTTATTATGCTTTCTGAACAGATGAACAGTGTTGTTGTCAAATGCAGCTAGGATAAAACACATTTCAGCTTCAAACACTTCTTAAAATTGTACAAATATTGCATACTAAAAGCAGTCGTGAAGACTGGCATCTATCCCACACTGTGTCAGTATACATTTGTAAATCAATCTTACAAGAAGGGCAAGGTCCTTTCTACACCGACTTGCAGGTTGGAAATACGAATTGATTCAACGTGGACTGTCAGACACGCTTGTGTCCGATGCAAGGGTGATTTGTTTCACCGTCGCTCACATTTAGCAAGCTGCTGTTTATTACAAGATTTAAACAGGCAGGTTGCTGTCATCAAAACGGCAGAGTTTCCCTTTTTTTCACAAAGCTGGCTGCTAACAATTGATTAGAGTTTTATATATATATATATATATATATATATATATATATATATATATATATATATATATATATATATATCTGTCTCATGTCAATTTGCACAGTAACCTTTCTTCTCTTTTTTATTTTCCTTTTTCTGTATTCTGGAAAAGGCAGATAAAAGGCCTTTTTTCATTCTTTCTTTAATGGCTTGTAAACCATACTTGCCAAGGGTCTAGTATCTAAACGGACAGTCCAGAGTATTGAAATAGTTACACTGAAAGCAGCTATCCCTGTAATATTTTCATATCCTGTATGGTAATATATATTTGGTTTCTAGTATTTCCCAGATACAGCCTCTAGGATAAATGTGCACTGTAATTGTACATGTGTTTTCCCATGGGTATACTATGCATTTACAGTAGTTTACCATGGTTTACTTTTGATTTTGTTTTTTGTTGAACCATACCTCTGGGTTGAAACATTCAAGCAAGCAAATATAAACTGAAAAAGGTCCAGGGTAAATAGTCAAACAGCTACAACTTCCAACCACTCTGTGTGAACAGCCTCTGTCCCTTAACAAATGGTTAAAGACTTAATTCTGACCATACTTGTATTCCTGCTTAGAAGCATCACAGTTATTAATCAAAGTTGAATAAAGAGTCAAAACACAAGTGTTAAAGATCAATGAACTTGTTCTGCATCAAGCTGACTTCATATCATTATGAAATTATGTTAATGTGTTCATCCTAGCAGCACACTTTGTATTTTTAGGACCACTGGAGAAAGGGCAGCACATTACCCTTTTCTGAGAGAATAAATTAGACAAATGGATGGATGGACAAATAGAAAGACAAAAAGGGACTTATAGAAAGACTGAGGTATGAAAAAATGTATTCATAATTTTAAACATTTTAAACTTTTTGATGGAAATATTAAGTAAATGCAATGGAGAGAATTTAGAATTGTGTAGATCAGAGTGTGTGCCAACTATGTAAAGTTGTCTAATTCATTTCCTCACTTCTATGGTATGATCACAGACATGAAGAAACATCAGATTCTCTCATTTCTCTCTAAGCTTTCCTGACTTTGTTAAGAGCATGGTTTCACTTTAGCTGGTCTAAATCACTACTACAGTGGATCTTGTAAAATAGAATAGCAATAGCTTTATGAAAAACACCTTCACCGTAAAGAACTTTAAATCTTAAACACCGGCTAAATTGTGTAAACTGTAAATTATATGCTGTATGTTGTGCATTCCACTTAATCTGTACACCGTACACACTTGAGTGGAATAAGGATCCCTTGGAAATTAAAGATAAGCATGAGAAACAATAATAGGTTAAATTGACCTTATTTCAAGAACAAAAATTAAACAGTACTGTAAAACGCAGTAGTTATTTTGATCAGTTTAATTTTCTGTAGATTTAAGTAATATATCAAGAACTATTGTGTGTATATGTATGCAACAAGGCCTGACAGGGTGTCCTTATACATTGTATATACGGACGCCTCGGGCATTGTGCGGCACGAGACGAAGTCGAGTGCCTCCAATCACAAGAAGTCTGTATATTGGATGTATACGGACACCCTGAAGGGCCTTATTACATTTATAATCCAGGTAATACAGTGGATTTGAAGAAAACAATAAAAAAGCATAAATCATGTTTAGGGCAACAGAATATTTTTTTTTATTAAATATCCATATGCCAATAAAGTAGTCCCATTTATAACTTTGAACTACACACTAAGTTAAGCTGAGTAATTTAATTACACATGCAAAAGAAAGTACATCTTTATTTTTGATATTGTGTCCATTGCCATTTAAAAGATACACCAGGGGGCGGAGTTGAGACGACACTGAGTATTTTTTTTTCTGTCAGTGCATGCAGACACTGTTTGAGCAGAACAGATGGGAGGAATAAAAATAAATTCAACAACGTCTCGGATTTCAGTAATGTCTGTGTCAGAGAGGGGTGGATAATGTGCAAAACTGTATTTTGTGTTTTTCTGTAGTGTTTACAAACCACTAAAAATACATTATCTGAAATGACAAAGTCGGGGTGAGTGAGTATAAAAAGAGTAAAAAAAAAGTATTTTTTTCTGTTTTTCAGTTCATTTAATTGTTCTTCATCTAAATCGGCATGTCTGCTTACTACTTTGGGGATTTTTCTTTTGATAATTGGTCACTCAGTTGTATAGTTACAGCTGTACATCTGTAACTGTAAACAAATGACTACCAGTACTTTAAATTCTGTGAGGCAGCACAGTGAGTTTGAATATGTGACAAGGCTCCAACTGTCAGTATCGTTCCAATATACGTACAGCTGGAACCTTGCTCGACCAATCACATTGCTTGTTTCACGTTCCACTGTCAACCCTGGTAGTGTGTGTGTGTATATATATATATATATATATATATATATATATATATATATATATATATACAGTACTGTGCAAAAGTTTTAGGCAGGTGTGAAAAAATGCTGTAAAGTAAGAATGCTTTCAAAAATAGACATGTCAATAGTTTATATTTATCAATTAACAAAATGCAAAGTGAGTGAACAGAAGAAAAATCTACATCAAATCAATATTTGGTGTGACCACTCTTTGCCTTCAAAACAGCATCAATTCTTCTAGGTACACTTGCACACAGTTTTTGAAGGAACTCGGCAGGTAGGTTGGCCCAAACATCTTGGAGAACTAACCACAGTTCTTCTGTGGATTTAGGCAGCCTCAGTTGCTTCTCTCTCTTCATGTAATCCCAGACAGACTCGATGATGCTGAGATCAGGGCTCTGTGGGGGCCATACCATCACTTCCAGGACTCCTTGTTCTTCTTTACGCTGAAGATAGTTCTTAATGACTTTCGCTGTATGTTTGGGGTCGTTGTCATGCTGCAGAATAAATTTGGGGCGAATCAGATGCCTCCCTGATGGTATTGCATGATGGATAAGTATCTGCCTGTACTTCTCAGCATTGAGGGAACCATTAATTCTGACCGAATCCCCAACTCCATTTGCAGAAATGCAGCCCCAAACTTGCAAGGAACCTCCACCATGCTTCACTGTTGCCTGCAGACACTCATTCGTGTACCACTCTCCAGCCCTTCGGCGAACAAACTGCCTTCTGCTACAGCCAAATATTTCAAATTTTGACTCATCAGTCCTGCACCCCAGTTCCTGTGTTTTCGTGCATAGTTGAGTCGCTTGGCCTTGTTTCCACGTCGGAGGTATGGCTTTTTGGCCGCAAGTCTTCCATGAAGGCCACTTCTGACCAGACTTCTCCGGACAGTAGATGGGTTTACCAGGGTCCCACTGTTTTCTGCCAATTCTGAGCTGATGGCACTGCTGGACATCTTCCGATTGCGAAGGGAAGTAAGCATGATGTGTCTTTCATCTGCTGCAGTAAGTTTCCTTGGCCGACCACTGCGTCTACGGTCCTCAACGTTGCCCGTTTCTTTGTGCTTCTTCAAAAGAGCTTGGACAGCACATCTGGAAACCCTTGTCTGCCTTGAAATTTCTGCCTGGGAGAGACCTTGCTGATGCAGTATAACTACCTTGTGTCTTGTTGCTGTGCTCAGTCTTGCCATGGTGTATGACTTTTGACAGTAAACTGTCTTCAGCAACCTCACCTTGTTAGCTGAGTTTGGCTGTTCCTCACCCAGTTTTATTCCTCCTACACAGCTGTTTCTGTTTCAGTTAATGATTGTGCTTCAACCTACATATTGAATTGATGATCATTAGCACCTGTTTGGTATAATTGTTTAATCATACACCTGACTATATGCCTACAAAATCCCTGACTTTGTGCAAGTGTACCTAGAAGAATTGATGCTGTTTTGAAGGCAAAGGGTGGTCACACCAAATATGGATTTGATTTAGATTTTTCTTCTGTTCACTCACTTTGCATTTAGTTAATTGATAAATATAATCTATTAGCATGTCTATTTTTGAAAGCATTCTTACTTTACAGCATTTTTTCACACCTGCCTAAAACTTTTGCACAGTACTGTAAGATATGCACAAGAACATAGAAATTGAACTATGGAACAATGGTCAAAGGTGCTTTGGACTGTTGATGGATGAACAATGACACCTGTGCCTTCTGCCAGTTATTTTGTTAATTCAACGCTTGTCTTCTTTCTATTCCTTAAGGATATTATCTTCAAATATTGCTCATCCTTGTTAGACAGCTTTTTGGGTCTTCCAATTACAGATGTTTCTCTGTACTTCTTGATTATGCTTTGGATATCACAGCTTGAAAATCGAGTGATGCGAGCTATTTCTCTCAATGTTTTTCCTTCTTTATGCAAGTCAAGGTTGTTATAAAAGTAGAAAATACTAGTGGAGACTTTGAGTAAATTGTTGATGCTCATAATGTATCAGAGCAGAAAAGTGCAATATTTCTAAGACTTTTGCACAGCGGTGTATATATTTATAAGGGCTGGCAATGGAACGTGAAACAAGCAATGTGATTGGTCGAGCAAGGTTCCAAATGTCTGCGTATTGGATGGATACGGACAGTTGGAGCCTTGTCACATATTCTAAAGTATTGGACAGTAGCCATCTTGCTTGTACAGCTGTAACTATGAAACTGAGTGACCAATTACCTGCAAAAAATCCCAAAGTAGAAAGTAGACATGCCGATTTGGATGAAGAACAATCAAATGATCTGGAAGATAGCAACAACAACAACAAAAAAAGTCTTTATACTCATAAATATATACACACATACACACATACACACACCGTGAATGGATATGCACTGTACATTTTAATAAGAGGCTCAATAAGGTGGTCAGGCTGACTGGCTTGAATTTTCCTATTTTCTGTGTGCTGTCTGAGAAATCAATTATGGTTGCAAGATATGTAGTGGATAATTCACTACAGCTGCCCAATTACCAGTCCACAGGACTCAAAATCCTCTTTTATTGCTAAACATCTACAGCAGAGTACGCCAGGGACACGTAACTACTCTTTATTATTGGCTTTTGACAGAAATGTAATCATGGGTACTGCATGCTAAGAGAGTTACCGACTTTGATCTGTCAGAGGAGATTATTTTAAATCATTGGTATTACCTCGTCCTGCTGGACATTTGCACTCCCATTTTAATTGCTTCATGTGTGATGAAAAATTATGAAAGAAACAATT
Organism: Acipenser ruthenus; assembly: GCF_902713425.1. Classification (NCBI taxonomy): domain Eukaryota; kingdom Metazoa; phylum Chordata; class Actinopteri; order Acipenseriformes; family Acipenseridae; genus Acipenser; species Acipenser ruthenus. The sequence goes on along the minus strand of NC_081190.1, from coordinate 95,259,588 downwards.
TTCGTAGATAAATAAATGCATGTTTAAATAATGCTATTCCTGTAACTGGGTGCAGCAATCTAAAAGAGGCAAAAAGTAACAACAAAAAAAAATTTTCAGGTGGTTAATTAGATTTTTGTTCAGGCAAATCACTTCTTTGACAAAAAATAAATGCTCCTGCCTGTATTTCAAACTGCTCATTCCATGCATTCACTTCAATAGTTGTGTCCTGCAGTCTCAAGTTTATTGGTGGAGCACAGAGACTCTCTCTTTTCAAACTCTGCTTCTAAACTCTGGAATCAGTTCCAGTAGGGTCTCATGTGCAGTCTATCAATATTAACTTGAAGACTCTTTAGGCCTGTGTATTTTAATGCTATAGTGTAGGTTTGTCTTTATTTTTATGGGAAGCTGACCTGTGTATAGACTTAACTTGATTGATATTATACTTGGTCTAAAATTATACTGGTTCAGTGGCATGAGAAGTTTACTGCATTTGCGGTCTAACACTGACATATATTCTATGAGGTGTCTGTGATGAATTGAGTGTGTCACATACCCAAATCAGTTGTGAACAGATGCCATTTGACAGGAGATACATATTCGACAGCCTTGTCAACTAAAGTGCAGTCGTCTCCAGTGGTTTGATTACACTATGTAACACAATTTTTGTTCCTGGGTAGTAAGTGTTATTTCCTAATTGCTTATGCCTCAAAAGTATAGAAAATGGCTATTATCCCCCACAAACTTTGCTTTTGTGACCAGGACAGTGATATTTTGAAATTTACCTATTTCCAATGAGAAAACAGGCGAATTTGTGTCTTTTCGTTCACATAAAGTCAGAAAAAAACAACATATGAATCCAATGAACATGTATTTATTCGCACATTCGCAGTAGCCAATGAAATCATAGGATATGCAAACTTAGAAACGTGATTGGCTGTTATGTCAAGTCCCAGAAAAAATGCTGTCTGATGGTTGACAGAGAATTTCATTGACAGAGGTTTTCCATGACTCGAAATTCAAGTGACGGCGGACACAAAATACAAATGATACCTGATACAAATAATGGCTGACATAAAAAACATATGAAGGATGACAGAAAAAATGATTGAGAAATGACGACTGATCGCCAAACTAAATGATCCATGACAAAGAAATTCCTGATAACTGATGCTGAGACGTGAGAAATGACGATGTCCTAATATGGACACCGTATAGGTTAAAAGGGGAAGTTTCACCAAAGGCAGTAAATATTATGTTGTGTTAACTGCTTTTAAGAGGTCCATCATTCTTCCATCCTTGGAATATTATTAAAAATGTATGTCAGCAAGATGAATTTCTTTGTGGACTATCAACACATTTTGAGGTCATGCAATTTGGTTAATGGTGTTGGACCACACAAGTGGCCAATTGACTTTATAGCCCTGTTGGTTTGTCACAATAAATAATATAATACATTGGACACTGTGCGTCTGCTAGGCATAGAGATGTTTTTGTGTCTTATTTCCATCTGTCCCATAAAAAACTCAATCTCAATCTCATTCCAATATCAAACTGGGGCTGCCTTCATTCAATATGCAGTCTACAGTACAATCTAATCTGTTGTTATGTTACAAAGGTACTTAATATATATATATATATATATATATATATATATATATATATATATATATATATATATATATATATATATATTTGTGTAATTCTCATTTATAAATCCCCTCAATTAAAAGTATAAGTAACTGATATATCTCCGTTCTGCTGTTTTTTCCCCCTCTCAGCCCAAGGTTTCACTTATAACAGTTTATCATTGTAAAAGCATAGCAAAATATAATGAAGCAGTGAAAGCATTGTAAAGCATAGGTAAGCATTGTAAACCTTAGAAAGGTATGGAAGAAAACATGGCAAACCAACTGTTGTAAATGCTGTTTACAGCATAACCATGGATAAAACATGGGAACATTGCTAAATTGCTGTGCAAATTTACTGTAGAAAACAGTTATAACACATTGGATGCTCGTTAGGTAACATGTGCATTCCTAACTGGGGCTGAGGGAGTATCAATAAAAAACTGTTTGGTCTGCTTCAAATTGCTATGAAAGTGACCTTATTTCAAATTGCTTTCAACTCTGTAACAGTGACTGATGGAAACATGGTGCCTTAGCATTCATGTGACAGTTTCAGTTTTATCAGCTGCAGTAATGGTCCATACCCATAATGTTCACCAAAGGGGTTGCATCTTTTTGTTATAAATTATTTCAAAAACACTGCTGGCAAATATGTAGTGCTCAATTCACTGTGTGAGTAATGAAACCCATCCAGAACACCTTGCAGAGCTGAAGAATTCTGTCCAGAGACAGGGACCTGAATTAATTAAAGTTAAGAGCAACATCTTGTTAGAAGGAAAGGCAGGCTGATCACCTCTCTTGAGTTAAGATTCGGCAATCCCCACTAGAAATCGACATGCTTGGCATCTTTAACATTGCTGAATGATAACAAGGAGGAGGCAAGTGATTTAGTAACCCAGGTAACAAGCACAGCGAGCTTCAGAACAGAATGACAAGGTTATGTATAAAATACATTAAAAAAAAATCAAAAGCATTGAGTTTAAAATACTATTATGGAAAACACAATTGTAACATTGGGTATACTTTCGTTATAAGCGCTTTATCATCCTTTCTTGTGTTACCTGTCTGCGTCATGGGTGTCAAGTCTCAAGGTTTACCCGTCACCATGAAGAGGTGTACATTACCATTATATATTTCCTTAGCTGTTACGCAAACTCCCTCCTTACTACAGATAGAATTGCCTTGTTGTCTGAGACTGACAGTTTGTCTGCGCAAGCCTTCTATGTTTCTGTACACAACACGTCATTACTCGGACAGAGTCAAAGGAGAGGCTGTCAGACTGTCACTGTCTTGTTCACGCAGAAATTACCACAGAAATAAGAGAAATGGACATCAATGAGAATTTAATTATTAAAGTAAAAAAATATAATGTTTTTTGTGATGCCAGTGTCGGTGGTTATAAAGACAATAAAAAGAAAGACGCCATATGGTAAGAAATAACAGCAATTGGAAATGTCAATCTCTGTTTATTTCACCTTAATTTTAGTCAAAATGACGGGGAGCGCTACACACTGGTTTCGTATTTCTGAAAAATGACGCTTCTTTGTTTTAATAATGTTGACCTATAATAATAACCACATTCACACACAAACTGAAGATTTTATTAAAACTGAAAATCATTAAAAAAATATATATTAAACTAATTCTCAGTATTTACAAAGAAATATGTGTAGATGTATTCTTTTTGAATAATTTACATGTTAAACCCGATCACATATAAACATTCACTGTTAAATGTAATGTTTTTAGTGAGTGGTGTACCCACTGACTAGCTACAGTTATTTTTTTTTGTATTTATTTTTATTTTTTTTATGTACTCTTGCTGTATTCGTGTCGTTTGCTTCGCTCCCGGTGTGCATAGCCCTTAAGTCTAGGTCAGTGGCGTACCTGTCAGCCATGTGCAAAAATCTTGCACCAGTCCGTCACCAGCACCCCCCCCCCCCCCCCCCAAAAAAAAAACAAGGTATAGTAGTCTAGGTTAAGGTTTTCTAGCAATCCCAGCAGGGGTCTCACTGGTGTGAACACTTAGGGGTTGACATGTCTGCTGCGTGGTCCCCAAATCATTCATAGGTCCATGTGACTTTGTTCTCCAAGGTTTGGATCAACCACTGTGTCTATTTCTATCCAGTCAATTGCACATTTGGTGAAAAAAAAATTCAAAAGCCTCAACCCCTCATTCATTATAGTAACCTAATGCATGGTTCAATAATAGTATGATCAAATGGACCACTAGACGTTTACATGAGTGTCATCCTCGGCAGTGTATTTCAGTATTCAGGCAGGCGAAGCTCACTGAGGTATATAATGGCATGTAGAGTGGTTAGAGTATAATCTAATAGACTTCTTAAGATTAATGATTAGCATGCTTGTTTTTCTAATATTGAGATGAGAATGCACTACAAAGCACCTCCCTGGTGGTTATGTATAATCTATAAAGGGCAGCAAAGCCTGGAAGACAGAAACATCTACAAGACAAGCAGAAATGTGGAAATGTGCTTTGTACTTGTTTTCTACTTGTCAGTGCTGTCGTTAATCTGTTCCTCAAAAGCATTACATTCCTTAGGAAACAAACAAACCAAAAAGACATCAACACTGCTTCCTCTTCAGACAAGAAGAAACATGTGCGCCTCATGATAATACAGTAGTTTATTCAGTATATGGACCTGGGAAGAGCCTCACCCCCTTGTTAGCTAGTGTCTTGAGGGTTAAAACCTTGAAAAAACTGCTCTTGAAGGGGCACTGGATACTTTCAAGAGAAACCCCTTGGTATATTGTATTACCATCAAAAGCTTGACCCTGAATCCTTAAATACTGCTGTTGGCTCAATCTTTTGATATAGGGCTTGTGGAAGGGTGGTGGGCAATTCACTGACACACAGGAGACTAAGCTTTATTTGTAACGCCGCTCAGGTGCACTGATTTATTTTTACCTGCAGAGGGTGTCCATGGCGTGAATACTGCCAACAGTAATCAGGACCACAGGGTTACCAATACGGTAGACAGTCCAGTGCACATATGAGTGCTCAAAATAATAATGAAAACAAAACACTACTAACAAAACTACAAAATAAAGGTGCAGCGTTTCCCCGACCATCGCTACCCGCACGGTCTGGGTCTCCATCCTACACTCCACCATTCCCTCAGACTACGGTCTATACTTTTGGGCCTACCCATGGTTTCTCCGCTGCCCCAATATTTATTATATTATATAATATTATATTTTATTTTGTTTTGTTTTGTTTTCGTTCTCCGGCCGTTCTTGGTCAGGCAATAGAGCTTTCGCTCGCTCGTTTGTCGTCCTATAGGGACCGACCTGAGGGAACAACCGAGTTATTTTATAGGCCCAGCAATCACCCAAGGCCCGCCTCCCAACCATTCAGAGAGAGGGAGAGACCACACACCCTCGTCCCACCTCTCTGTGTCATTGCCATGACTGACAGGCGGATCTTACAGGTTGCTGCCCTCTTCCTGCAGAACCATGCATGCGCCAAACAGTCAGCCCAGATCTCCCTTGTTACAGGGCTCCATAGAGGTCCATTATTCATTGTGTCTATTGGCCACCTCCAAGACAGGTTATGACAACTTGTGCTATTTTGGAAATTACTGAAAGTAAATAGAGTGTACCAAATGGATGAGGAGTTTAGGTTTGGGGGGGGGGGGGGGGGGTATGGGGGAGAGGGTTTCTCACTGGTTGCACCCTGCTGTTATAACTTATATGGCAAAATGTGTAGGTTTGATATGAGCCTTAACATCAGAGAGGTTCAAATTGGTCATTAGTGATGAATAGCCCTGCTGTTTTTTTTTTATTTTGCGAATCCCCCCACCATGCTAATGCCCGTTTGTGCCATTCTGCAATCTATTTTATTTTGAAGAGGAAAGCACAACATTTTAAATTATGCCCAACTTGTGGTGGCACATCCAGGCCATGAATGTGATTTCACCTATAGAATACAATCATATTCAGTATACGTTTATGGTGGTACACTAGGACCCTGGGGATCGAGGCAGCAGCATTTTCAAAATGTCCACAGGAACCGTCAACGCATTAACAAAGGTAAGGCGTCTCCTAATAAACAAATAATAATAATACTACACAAAGACTGAAGAAACTGTCTTTGCTTCTATGTTTTATTGTTTTCCTGTTCATTTCGCAAAGTGTAAATAGCTTTGTACAAAGACCAATAATTCACTCAAACACCGAAAAAACATTTCATTTCGGTCTTTCCAAATTTGGTCATGTTTAAATCGCGAAATGGTTATTTTTTTTTCGGTCAGTGTCAGAAATCGCTGATTGAGTGTAACATAGACACCTCGAATGGGTTTAGTGAAAGGGCTGCAGAGTAGAGAGTGACACGGGAATGAAACTTCAGTCGTGTCCCATCCTGTCCTGTCAAGAATGTTCCTGTCCCATCCCATCCCATGAAAGAGTCATCATTTCCTTTAACTAAAGGACTGTCATAACTATACAATTATGGGTAATATAAAATATTAGTATGTCTATGTTAAATGTACCGGTAAGGGTTTTTAATAACCATTCCGTGTTGCCAGGACACTGATTCTCCGCAGACATCTGCTGTCCTGGTCCGTCCGCGTTGGTGTTCTCGGAGTCTCTCTCCGAGTTTGAAACTTCTGATTCAGAGGCATACTACTTGAATTGATACGGGAGACAATCCCTGTTTTCTCTCTCTACATCAGATCAATCACTGCATAATTCAATTTCATAAGAGGTGTCTGAAACTGATCAAATTAGCCTACTCTCACTTTCACTGTCGCTGTCATCCACACTGGCAGATGCAAGGAGCCTCAGGTCACAGTCTCCTGGCCCCACACCAGGAAATGGAGATCGCTCGCTGTGTATTTCCAGGTATTATTTGATTCATTGTAGCACGATTAAACATAATTTGGTCAAAGTAATGTGATTATACAGTATGTTCTAGTGAGACCTGTTAATATTATTTTGTGTGTTTATGGTTTGTCTGCTGGTGGCAGAGTAGTCCTGTTCCTTCCTATTCCCAGAAACTTAAATCCCGTTCTTGTCCATCCTGAGAGGTTTATTTTATTTTTTATTTCCCGGTCCCGCCTGTTCCCGTGAGCTTCACTCCTGTACCATCCCATCCCGCACAATTTCACACCATTCTTTTCACGTACCGCGGGAGTCCCGTCTTCGTGTCACTCTCTACTGCAGAGTACTGTTCTAATTAAGGAGATAATAGTAAGTCTGGTTTGGAACCCTGTGATGCATGAATTCACATTCGCCTAATTCTGTCAAACTTTTTGATTGTATTTGTCAACTAAGGTCATATACATTTATGGCAGTCCAGATGTTGCTTTATGAATAGAACATTATTATACTAAAGCCATAAACAATTTCTGGTGTTATATTCATTCTCCCTTTCACTCATCATTGTCTTCAAACCCATTAAGTCCTGTCGAAAGAATACATTTCTATAAAAAAAAAGGTAAAAATTAGTATTTAGTGCTAGTTTTATTCCTCTGCCTTAAAAAAAACGCTATCTGACTGTAGTCTGGCACTTCTTGGTTCAGTAATATGAAAACTAAAAGTAGTTTCCTTATCCTCTGTTGTACATAGTTATCTTTTTTCATAAACTTGTCTTTGGTGTAGTGCTACCAGTTTGCTTAACCACTTTAAGCATGCAAATAGGATATCCGCTCTTTCATCTGGGCAGACAGTAAACATTTTGATCTATTAAGGCACTGTGGAACAATGTATCAAAACACAGACGTGTAGAAAATGCACTCAAATGGTGCCATTGATGCGACAGGTAGATTAAACATGCTTGCCTGTGGTGCCACCATTATTTAATTACAGTCACCAATTCACAGGATTTGTTGCCTAATCTGCCTGTGTTTACTTCAACACACATGGAGGATGAATGAGAGGAATGGCAATGCATCAAAGTATTTCATAGATAATGTACTGCCATCCGTCTTTCTGCTGTGACCAAAGGGACAATCAGAAACTCTTAGCAGGCAATCCCAAAGCCCGTTCTACTTGGACAGAGACAGGATCATCTAAAAAATGAGTCAACTACTGATGAGACAGGCAAGAAAAAGTGAGTAAATAAATAAATAAACACAAAAAAATGTCAAGGGTTTAAAAAACAACAAATGCATTCTATCACCATTTATTTTTTATTATATAGCTCATCAATAACCATACTACCACCAGGACTACTATGACTACTAAATAATAATAATAATAATAATAATAATAATAATAATAATAACAGAATATAGCATCCCCCCCCCACACCCCCCACACACACACAGACCTCCCAGCATTTATTGTTGCATTATTCCAATAAGAATCGACACTCCTCTATGTAGTCTGTCTAGTCTAGTCACAGTAGTATGTTTTTGTACTCCTGGCCAAAGACGCAGGCAGCCGTTACCAAGTAGCGTCCACTTTCTGTCTGCAGTTGCCTCTAAAATTCTGAATGATTCTCTGCATGCCAAGTCAGTGCAGAGTTGATCTGGCTTTGTAGAGGCCATTAGTTTTGGTTGGTATACAGCATGACAAGAAGTTAAGCGGCATGCTGGGAAATGGTCTATACTGAACACAAATTGAAGAGATCAATCATTTCCGACCATATCGACGGCTATTGATGTCACTGGGTATCAGAGTTTAATGACACTTTTGACAATGATTACTGATGACACTGAAAAGCAGCTTACACTGTTGACTGTAGTTCTTCCTCAACTGTATCCAGCTTTTATTTTCAAGCTCTCACAGCAGACAATTGCGGGGTAAATGGCAGTTTTCCATTATTATTATTTGTTTATTTAGCAGACGCCTTTATCCAAGGCGACTTACAGAGACTAGGGTGTGTGAACTACGCATCAGCTGCAGAGTCACTTACAATTACATCTCACCCGAAAGACGGAGCACAAGGAGGTTAAGTGACTTGCTCAGGGTCACACAATGAGTCAGTGGCAGAGGTGGGATTTGAACCGAGGACCTTCTGGTTACAAGCCCTTTTCTTAAACCACTGGACCACACCAAATTATATATCTGAAGAACAGCCAGATCAAGTCAGAATCCAACTCCACCAAACCTGTCTGGCCAGAATTATGTATTATTTGCCATATATTATGCATGGCAGAACATATTATTTTAAAAGCCTTGGTAGTGTCTTCAAGTCAAGCTCCAGGCATCTAGTTTATTCATTCATAAATTGAATTGCTTTTGCTACAAAGCCCTTTAAAAACATAGTATCTTTTACGTATGTTTTAAATACAGTATACACTATAGTGAGTCAGTAGGTGCAGCATTCACCAAGGGTTGTTAGCTGATTTTTAATCCATCAGGTTGTTTTTGTTTATTAATCACTAAACATATCTCCTAAAGCTTTGCCTTGATTTGATAATACACAAGGAGCAAAACATGAAAAGGTTAACAAAACATTTTAAAAAAATTTGGAGCACACACCTATCATATACAACATGCTTTCTCTGAGAGGGAGATCCTTTATGTATGTCCCAGCAACAGTGCAATTGTGGGTTGCACACACTGACATAAAATCACTTTTAATTGTACTTGGAGAGCTCCATAGTTGTTGGATGCCACAGTAAAAAAAAGGTAATCATATGAACTATGTTACAAGTACTATACTTAAGTGGATAATATTTAGTAAGTTCATGACAGTCGAAAATGGCTTTTGTTGGACGATGTTACAGCACTTTAGTTCAACATGCAACAGAATTACTTTTACCTTCTGTGAAGTTATTGGTGTTGTCCCACTGATTCATTCATTGAATGAGCCATTGTGGTGTATGGGTTATTTGATGATCATTCTTAAAGTACCAGCATAACTTCACACTCCATTCAATTGCTAAATGTTTCTACTTACACTGCCACTTGTAGTCTGATGCACACGTATTAAATACCTTTTTTGTTTGTTTGTTTGTTTTTTGTTTTCCTTGAAAAATTCCAATATTATCATTCATTTTTTTGCAAGTCTTTTCTGCCTCATCACTTGCTTAAAATAACGCACAGCTATTCCCATCACATGTATGCTTAGGAAATGTTCCTTCAAAGGAAAATGCACCTGTGGTGTTTGGCTGTTGAACGCTTGCATTCAGCAGACCCCCAAAGACATTTCAGATTTTGTTTGGTCTCGTCTAGACCCCAAACAAACATAAATCTGCAGTTTAGAATGTACACAGGATTTGTCACACTGCCGGGGTGTGAGGAAAAAGCTGTTTGCTTTCCTTGACCCCCCGACGTGAATTCATTACTTGAGAAGATTGTTTGGTTTAGGCCAACAGAGGCTGGTAAAGAGATTATTTCATGTTATGAAACTTACTGTGTCTATTGAGCAAAACATGTTTTACAGTCTTCACTCTACACCGTGACGTACAGAATTTATTTTTAAATGGTTGCACCCCCCCCAGACACATAATATAATCAAATATACGATGGTTGAAATTTTCTTCACAAAATAATAAAATACATCATTCTTTTCTAATCTACCACGGATCCGGAATGAAGGCAGTGTGTTGTGATTGCTCGCGCTCAGAGTCTCAAGGCATCAGCGGCATTCATTCATTTTTGATTGATAGTGCATTGTTGTCCAGTCAAAGGGAGTCAAAGGGAAATGTCGGATATGTTTGCCACAGCAGGTGGAAAACAGAAGAAATTAAAGACAGCGAGACAACAAGGAGGGATTCACTTGCTGAAAAAAACTATTAATATTGCTTATACCCAGGTACAATAATTCATGCTTTAAAGAAAAGGTACCATAGATTTGAAAACGAGATTTAGGCTCATGTGTAGGGGTTGTGCTGTGTGTTTTCCGGTTTCAATTTGACCCTATTTCGATTTTAGATTCTTGTAATTTCTTTGAATTATGGTTTTCTTTAAAAAATATATATATACAATTCACAGCCCATCCTTTGGGGTAAATTAAACTATCAATAGTGTTTGGTATTGCCGTTCTCGCAGAATATAATTTAAGTACAAAAAAAGTATGATGCCACATTGTACTAGTTTTAGAAATGTACCGGACAGACAAATAGGTGGAGGGGACCCACTGGCGATAGACGCCTTGGCACATCATCAGCGGCCGAGGCAACTGTTATATGCCTTCCCACCGCTCACCTTGTTCCCACTGTGTCTGGAGAAAAATCAGGCAGGACCGGGCCAAGATGCACCTAGTAGCCCCTTATTGGCCCAGGAGACTCTGGTTTAAACCCTGATGCAGCTCCTGATCGGCCAGCTGCAGAGACTGCCCAAGTGCCGTGACCTACTCAGTCAGGCAAGGGGGACCTTATGCGATTCTGACCCATCGAGTCTGGAGCTCTGGGTCTGGCCCCTGAACGGCTGCATTTGAGCCATCTGGGTCTGTCCAATAGGGTTATTGACACCTTACAAAATGCCAGAGCAGCGTCCACGCGTTCCCAGTATGGGTACAAGTGGCGCGTCTTACAGACCTGGTGTCCGCCTTGTGGGTTCGACCCCACGACTTGTCCCATGGCAGTAATACTGCAATTTTTGCAGGACCTGTCTAATGAAGGGAAATCCCCCTTTACATTAAAGGTCTATCTGGCAGCCATTCAGGTTGTGGATCCTTGAAACCCTGGTTTTGGAACTAGAGTGTTAAGGGCAACTTCTAAGTCGACCCTTACAACATAGGCATAGAGGCTAGTTTCTCCCTCAGTTTTTTTAGCCCTAACTATTTGTTACTGGGGTTCCGAATGGTAACGCACAAGGCAGCTTTGGCTTAGCCTTGTAGCTATTTGTTTAATGTAGCAGTATATAACTGTGAAATGTTTACTTAACTGGCTTAAGCCTTTACCCACTTTTAAAACACAAAAGTTTTAGTGAAAACAATGACCATAATGTTACACACTTTCTTACTATAAAATGAGACTTAGTGGAACAACATTTTCAAGTTTGTTATAAACCAGTGTCTTGCTTAAAACAATACTTGCATTGCACATTTTGTATAATTTATTACAAGAATAGGAATGATTTTGACAAAGTGTAGCACGCTATCTCGTTGTAAACAGGTCCAATTACTGCCTGTTTTTTCTTCATGATGCTATTTGGAACAGAGAATGTTCAATGTTGACACAACTTTGCCCCCCCCCCCCCCCCAAAATCTTTCTGAAACAATGCCCCTGCTTCTTATGATGCCTAATTATAAACTCTCAGCCTCTTAGTCAAATCCATCATTTACTGAATCATGAAATAATGAGAACAGAAAGAACAGATTTAGAATGAAATGTACCAGAAGAGAGCCTTATTGCTCTTCACATCTAAAAAAAACATGATCTTAATCTAATGTGATTTACACAATTATATTGGGTAGTCGGTGTTATCAGTTATTTTGTCAAATTATATTTTCACATTATAAAACATGGATATATATATATATATATATATATATATATATATATATATATATATATATATATATATATATATATATATATATATAATTAAACAGAACAAGTACTGTACTGATATCTTACAAACATGGCAGCAGATTGTTCATTAACACTAGCCTTTTCACAAATAAATAAATAAATACATAAATAAGTGTTGAGGTATATGTAAAATGAGAACAGACTGCAGTGAAATCTGCTTCCCAAGATAAGATATTCGTGGGTCAATGGTAATTCCTCCTTGCAGAATAGGAAAGGGCTGTAATTAGCAAATAAATAAGAAAAAAAAAACTGAAATACAATAATTGGCTCAATTTATGTTCCATTTCAAATGGTCAGTCGAAAGTTTGAAAATGTAATGTTCAAGTAGTGCAATAATGTAGTAGGAACAACTGAATGACCTGGATTTAACCCTTTGCGGTCCATTTATTTTTTATCATAGTAAAACAGGTTTAAAAAGCACTGCATATCAACAGGACACTCAGTACTGCGTCTCCAGTCCCGCCCCACCCCTTGTTCGCTGTATTTTTAACATACCTCTTCACAATAATTTATATATTTAAAAATTGCCCAAAGTTGGGTTTGTTATAGTTATTGTAGCTGAACCTTCTTATACTGTAAGCTTAACGATGTGTTCTTAAATGACTCTGAAAACAAGAAAAAATTACAAATGATTTGTGAGAAGAAAATAAAATAAAATCTATGTGCCGGTGGTATCAGTAAAAATGAATAACTCTTTCTCAGAGAATAACAACTGGTTCTAAATTAAATGGACATTTTCTGATTGGCCATTAAATGATGATAAATGGTCTTCTCTAAGAGATCCCATGTGAGAAATTACATTCAGTGTTCTGGATGAGCCTACAAAGTAATATGTACTATGGGAAGTATACATTATTTTTTAGTTTTTGTCTTTGTTAAATCGAATATAATAAAGTATACGCTAAATACTAAGGGGTAGATGGGCCAGTCGCAGTGCAAACATACCGCAGTTTGTATATTCGTTGTGACAATTTGCAAAGTATACATTTTGTATTATATAATAAGACAAAATCTGTTAATGAAAAGAGCCGCAATATACTAATTTAAATATTTGTGGCGAGATCTCTAGCATTAATAGGAAGCGGTGTGGTTAAAGTGGTTAAAGTCCAGGTCACCGGTTCAAATCCCACCTCTGCCACTGACTGTGTGACCCTGAACAAGTCACTTAACCTCCTTGTGCGGATGAGATGTTAAATCAATGTCCTATTGTAAGTGACTGCATACAATGTGCAGTTCACAGCCTACCTCTGTAAAGCACTTTGTGAAAGGCGCTATATAAAAATAAATCCATCCATCAACAATCCAAAGCACCTTTGACCATTGTTCCATAGACCTATTTCTGTGCTCCTGTGCATATTTTAGCCTTTTAGTCTTGTTCCCCTTTCTTAACAGAGGTATTCTTACTGCAACACATCCTTTAAGTCCTGATTTCAAGAGTGACCTTCGTACTGGTGATTTGATGGACAGCGACACCTGTGCCTTCTGCCAGTTCTGTTGTCAATTCAATATATATATATATATATATATATATATATATATATATATATATATATATATTAGCTCAAAGAGTCAGTTATTGAACCATCCATGTGTTGTTTCAGCATGCTAAGGCTAGCACTCATATGGATAGCGTGACAGTAAAGCATTAGTGTAGTCACGGTGAAGCAGGGCCTTTCTAGTCCTATTCAACTTTTTTCCCCTTAAATGATCTTCTTTGTCACCGACAGAGCTTTACTTTTTTTAATTTTTAAACAAAATTAGTTAACATGCGGCAGTCAAAAAATGTCCAGATTAATTCAAGAGTAAAAAAAATATATATATTAACATTATTATTTTTGTAAAAAAAAAAAAAAAAAAGGTTTAAATGTTCTTTGACCTATACTGTGCAAATACAACTATAATGAATCAAAGACTTTGGTTTACTACACCGTGATGATTGTTAAGAAAAGGAACTTCTTTTAATTCATTGCATTAAAAGAGTTCCAAATTGTTCCAGTGAACCTGAAGCCATGTGGTCATCCAAGTCGATGTTGAGTCAACGTCAAGCTAATGGGCTATTTCTAATTTTAAAACTATGTTCTTTTTAGTACTACAGTATGTACAGTATATATTAGGATCACACTGTTTTTAACCAACTCATAACCTGTTTTTTCCATTGTGTTTATTCAGTGATGTTAATAAGGTGAAGAAGCAGGATCAATAAATCAATCTTGAGGGGGATAAAGGATTAATGTAGTTACAGGTAGCGTTATTAATGATCCACATAGAGCACCCCTCTATAATGGGGTCCCCTATGCTTCCGTTGCTGATTGTGCACCGTATAACACTTGTTAAGATGATCTGTCTTACTGAAGCCTGTAGATGACAAAAAGCAGATAATTTAAGTAAAGGCAACAATAAATCAATCTCTTTTTTTTAGCCATGTTAGCCATGTAAAATGCAATACCATATTACTACAGTATAACAGGCTAACTGTAACATTAAAACCTTAGAAGCTGTTTGTATTCAGTTATATTTGGTGCAATTACTTGTGTACTGTATATTCATTATTCAGTTCAGAAAATTCTGTTTTAGTAGTGATCTAGGTGGTGCAGTACATCACTTGCAGAACAAGTGTTTCTTGCAGAAACCATTCAGCTATAAAATATGAAAACTAAATGTAAAAACTATACATTTACTGCTCCGACATAAATTACATTTTTCTTTTAATACTTAAGTTGTACATTTTTTTTTAAATAAAAGGCTTGAATTGTACTTGTTTTGCTTGACATGCTGGCACTTTTTAATTCACTCCCCTGGTGTAACACTTTTAAAAAATGTAGTGGTATCGAATCTGACTACAGCGTTCATGCATCAGTTGTAATAACAGTATGGGGTGTATCTATTCCAACGTTTTAATATCTTCTGAGCTCTCAGCACTTCTCACACTGTTCATTTATTTTATTCTGTTTGGTGTATGGAAATTGTGCTTCTTGTTGTTTTACGACTTTCCTGCCTGATTGAATCTCCTGCACTCCCATTGTATTCAATATTGTAAGTAAAGCTTCAAACAGTGGATTGTGGAGAGCATTTGCGTTTTGACTGCAGGGTGGCAGAGATTATATATCTTTACAAACAACAACAAAGGGGATCAAGGTGAAGCTGTGAATCAAATAATGTAACTCCACCTGTTGATTCTTTAACTTTTCACATCAGGCTGGCGCTAGTTTAATCCTTTCACTCTGGCACTGATGAAAAACTATTTATATGGTGGTCATGAGCTTTGTTCATCTTTAAAACCACTTTCCGTCTGTTTCCCTGGTTAAAGCGAAATATAGTGCAGGTTTCTTATGATATTATGCCCCATACAGTTTGAAAAAATGTTTTTGTATATTCATTTATCCATTTATTTATAATTATCATTGCTGTTTTCCATCCTTTTCCACAGGTAGCAGGTGCATGTTGGCAAACACAGGTTACAGAAAGGAAGCTTGTGTTCCTACTGTAACAACCATTAGGGAATGTGTTAAAACAACAAGGTGATCATTCTGATCAAATAGCATGCACAGAATGCATGCTAAATTACGGAAATGATATTTTAGTGTAAAATACGATTGTATGTGGGACACTGCTGATTTAAAAGGTAAAAGGATGTCTTCCCAGTGTAGTAATCATGTGTGGTAATCTGATCAGGGATTTTGCTTTAAAATACTGTATGATGTCTTCCTTCTGTTAATCACCAACATGAAAGATTTCTTTAAACAACAGTAGTTGAAGGTTCTGTTTCATCATACTGTCTCCAAAAGAACTATGTGTAATAGAGTGCAAGAGGCTCGGATTATATGCTTATGAAATAATCCAAGGATTGTTTTGTTATTTATATTTCATTGCTGAGTTTAGCGAGTAGTAAATACTGTATACGTACAATACAATTTAAAAAATAATCTTAAATGAGACCTTAATCATTTTTCACATGTTTGTAGATTTTTCCCCGACAGGAAATAGAAGTTTGCAAAATGTAAAGTTGTACAACAACGATAACATAACTGAGAGCAGAGAGTTATGTCACAATTACATTTGTCTGGATCTCAAAATATCAAAATGCGTACCGTATATCATTTATAGAGATCATTTATAGAAAGGATACATTTGATAAAAAAAAAAACCTTGTCCTTAATGAGCCACCACAAAGATGTTTTATCACCTGCAGAAACAGCCACATCTTTATGACAGTCCTGTAATTCTTTCTGAAAGAGCAATACGAATAATTTTTAACCAGTATTGTTCTGTAAATCAGAGGCTTTGTACAGGACACCGCAGAGCTCTACTACACTGAAATCCACAGGCATTTTCACCACCTCACACACAGTGCTTTTGTAAAAGCAAACGATTATAGAACCAAATTGTCTGTTCGGGCTTTACATGAACCGATCTTATGAAAAAAGTTCTATCTGAAACTGATCTGAGACCTGCTCTCCAGTAGGTGTGAGTGGAACCGGTCTCAAAACTATCTGTGGGTTAGTCTGAACAGTCAGAACAGTCTGGAATCAATCTCAGTTGGTTTGTTTCAGCAGTTTAGTGGAATAGCTTGGTGTCTGTTTTGCTGTGGTGGCGCCCCCCATGCAAATACAGACATGCATTGTTTATCCTAGAATCATGATAACAGAAGCATTGAGCACCAAACAAGTTGTTTACAGCTTGTTATTAAAACTAAGCAACCTCTGCTCTATGTGAAAAGACAACATCAAATCTGATGTTATGCTTTTCATAAAAAAAGGGAAAACTGTTATAAACTAAATAACAACTGGATGTGCCAAAAGGACCTGAATGTTTAGAGATCTAGCGTACCCTAGTGCATTAGCAAAAATGTTACACATCTCCTTTAATGCTGGTGTAGGGATTAATAAAAGGCAGGAAAAAACTCAAATTAAAATTAAATTAAAACGTGAGAATATAGTCATTTGAACAGTATTTTTGTATATATGTTATCCCTGTGTGTTATCTTTCAAACAAAATGTAATCTGTGTGAGGTCAAACTTAAACCATCCAGTCTTTTTACATTTGATTATTATTATTATTATTTGTATTATTATTTTATTCTTCAAACACTTTGGCATAGAAGAATTCAGTTATTGTAAAATCAATCAGTGTATTAATTTATATTATGTATTTAACCAAGAATGACTAATTGAGAACAGGTTCTGATTTTCAGTGAATGACAATCGTGGTTTCCACATTGTGCATTATTTGATAGTTTACTAGTCAGGGAGGGAGCACCGTTTTTATTGACTTATATTGTAATTTATCAGTTATACTAAGGTAACAGTTCAACTCTTCTACAAAAGAGCTTCATGGGATCTTTAATGTCCGCAGAGTAGACAGGACCTCTCTTTAAAGAGTAGGTGGCCTAAAATATCAGTTAAATTGTTTTCTTTTTACCTTACTACCTTATTTCCCTTACTATTTGCATTGTTTGCAGTCATTCTGGGTGGTTCTGTGTTCTGTTGCTCAAAATTTATCTCTAAATTTGCCGTTACCTGGCTTTGACCTTGTTTTGAGCTTGTCTAGAGCATGGGAAGGACTGGCACTTCCTCATTCCGTTCCTCATTTCATTTAATTTGTGTGACAATGTGATTTTTAAACTGCACCCCCCCCCCCCCCTCCCCATATACTTACAAACACCATACAATAGTAAATATGTAAATAAATGTAAATAACCAATTCCAATGATATTTGTAACTATGAACTCTTTAACATCTCATCTGACATTAAACCAATTTCCTGTCTCATCAATACATACAGATCATTCAGGCATTACACAAAGTACAGCTCTAAACAGTTAAACTGCAATGCATGTGCTTTTTAAGAAGATGACCATAAAAATGTTGTAAATCCCACTAAGCAACACAATTGTAGACTTACCCACCTCATCTGCAATAAAAACAGAAGCCAAAGAAACGCTTTTCGCCCACATTGTTCTTCCAATACTGCTGCCATGGGCTGCTGTCTCCCCAGTAAAACTACCTGAGTGTACTGTAAAGCATAAACATTACATGCCACTTCATAAGAGAGTCCTTGGTTGATGTTATAATACAAACTAAAGCCAAGAATGTAAATGATCACATGATCAAATGCTTTTATTGTTTGTGTATTATAGTTCATGTTATTGTGCAAGCAATGTCTAGGCTACAGTACAACAAGATGTATCCTACTTTTTTAATATACATCACTGTGATTCACATTTAAACAAATAATGTGTACTAGATTTCTATATAGACTAAGCTCCAAAACAACATTGATGCACTTCAAAAGACAGGTAGCTAGCACCACCAGTCTTTCTCCATCTTCTTCTGTCCCAAAACTGATATATTGTAATGCATATATTTTACATTTCTATGTAACAAATTATTTCAGTACATACATTGGTAAGTGCCAGGGGATGAACAGATATGTATAAATGCACTTGAATTAGTGGATTATGGGGGTGTTACTGTACTTTGCATTAAATAGATTTAATCAATATTGTTATGGTCTGTGGCCCCAAAAGAACATAAGAACATAGGAAAGTTTACGAACGAGAGGAGGCCATTCGGCCCATCTTGCTCGTTTGGTTGTTAATAGTTTATTGATTCCAGAATCTCATCAAGCAGCTTCTTGAAGGATCCCAGGGTGTCAGCTTCAACAACATTACAGGGGAGTTGGTTCCAGACCCTCAATTCTCTGTGTAAAAAAGTGCCTCCTATTTTCTGTTCTGAATGCCCCTTTATCTAATCTCCATTTGTGACCCCTGGTCCTTGTTTCTTTTTTCAGGTCGAAAAAGTCCCCTGGGTCGACATTGTCAATACCTTTTAGAATTTTGAATGCTTGAATCAGATCACCGCGTAGTCTTATTTGTTCAAGACTGAATAGATTCAATTCTTTAAGCCTGTCTGCATATGACATGCCTTTTAAACCCAGAATAGTTCTAGTTCTTCTTTGCACTCTTTCTAGAGCAGCAATATCCTTTTTGTAGCGAGGTGACCAGAACTGAACACAATATTCTAGATTAGGTCTTACTAATACATTGTAAAGTTTTAACATTACTTCCCTTGATTAAAATTCAACACTTCTCACTATATAACCGAGCATCTTGTTGGCCTTTTTTATAGTTTCTCCACATTGTCTGGATGAAGACATTTCTGAGTCAACATAAACTCCTAGGTCTTTTTCATAGATTTCTTCTTCAATTTCACTATCTCCCATATGATATTTGTAATACACATTTTATTACCTGCGTGCAGTACCTTACACTTTTCTCTATTAAATGTAATTTGCCATGTGTCTGCCCAGTTCTGAATACTGTCTGAATGACCTTTGCTGCAACAATGTTTGCCACTCCAACTATTTTTGTGTCGTCCGCAAATTTAACAAGTTTGCTTTCTATACCAGAATCTAAATCATTAATGTAGATTAGGAATAGCTGAGGACCTAATACTGATCCCTGTGGTACACCACTGGTTACCTCGCTCCATTTTGAGGTTTCTCCTCTAATCAGTACTTTCTGTTTTCTACATGTTAACCACTCCCTAATCCATGTGCATGCATTTCCTTGAATCCCTACTGCGTTCAGTTTGAGAATTAATCTTTTTTTATGCGGGACTTTGTCAAAAGCTTTCTGGAAATCTATATAAACCATGTCATATTCTTTGCAATTATTCATTGTCAATGTTGCATCCTCAAAAAAGTCAAGCAGGTTAGTGACACGATCTCCCTTTCCTAAAACCATGCTGACTGTCTCCCAGGATACTGTTACCATATAGGTAATTTTCCATTTTGGATCTTATAGTTTCCATAAGTTTACATAGAATAGAAGTCAGGCTTATGGGTCTGTAGTTACCTGGTTCGGTTTTGTCTCCCTTTTTGTGGATCGGTATTACGTTTGCAATTCTCCAGTCTGTCGGTACAACCCCTGTGTCAAAAAACCGTTGCATGATCTTAGTGGTTTGTTAATAACATCTTTCATTTCTTTGAGTACTATTGGGAGGATCTCATCCGGCCCAGGGGATTTGTTTATTTTAAGAGCTCCTAGTCCCTTTAACACTTCTGCCTCTGTTATGCTAAAGTTATGTAAAACTGGTTAGGAACAGGTCATGTGGGGCATGTTGCCCCCATCCTCCTTTGTAAAAACTTGTGAAAAGTAATCATTTAATATATTTGCTATTTTTTTCTCTATGATTTTGCCATTTGTATCTCTTAGACATTTTATCTCCTCTTTGAATGTTCTCTTGCTGTTGTAATATTGGAAACACTTTTTGGAACTGGTTTTAGCCCCCTTAGCAATGCTCATTTGTATCTCTCACTTGGCCTTTCTAACTTCCTTTTTGACTTGTGTTTGCCGTTCCAAGTACTCTTTCAGTGTACTTTGTTCTTGGTCCTTTTTAAATGTTCTGTAAAGTGCCTATTTTCTCTGAATATTTTTTTTAATTGATCTATTAAACCATTTTAGCCATTTTGTTTTAGATTTGTCTACTTTTGGGATGTAATTGTTTTGCGCCTCTAGTACTACATTTTTATAAAAACAGCCATTCTATTTCCGTGGATATTTTCTCTATTTTACTCCAATCTACTTCTGTTAGTCTCTGTTTCATTCCTTCATAGTTTGCCTTTCTAAAATTGTAAACTTTAGCTTTAGTCATTACTTTTGGGGTTTTAAAAAGCATTTAAAATGAGACCATGTTGTGGTCTGAGTTTGCCAATGGTTCTCTGACCTTTGTTTTAGTTATTCTGCCTTCGTTATTTGAAAAGACTAAATCAAAGCATGCCTCCCCTCTAGTCAGTCCACTGACAAATTGCATTAGGAAGCAGTCATTTCCACCATTTCAATTTCGTCTGTAGTGCTTCCCATTTTATATGGGGGAAGTTGAAATCCCCCATTAATATGGCTTCTCTTTTGCTACACGCATTGTATAACAGATTATTTTGCTTGGTGTCTGAATTTGGCGGTCTATAGCATGCCCCTATTATTATGCCCTTTGATCTGCATGTGTTGGGCAAAAGTACATTGTAGGCAGTCTCAGCATACACAGAAAATTACTTAACACCATGAAGCTTAAGACATATTCATGCTGAGACAGGAAGCATATTCCATATGCACACAAAGTTAGGGAACAGGTCTGATGTAGCCTGATTAAAAAGTGTAACTTATCTTAATTCTAATTACATTTGACAAGCCAGTCAGTCTCCCAAGGGCTGTTTTTGTATTAAATGTGTCCTGTGCTGCTTATTTGTGCCTATCTAATAGATCAAGTATGACAGGGCCATATCGGAGTGGGATATTTTTCTTTACAATACATTTTTTTGTTTGCTTAATGGATCCTTATAAATACGGCCATGCAAGGATTAAGTAACAATTTCATATTAATGCAGATTTTCAGATTTTCTGTCAGAGCTGACCTGTATTCTTAAAAAGCTTAGGACATTATGTATTGAGTGATACTTGTTCATGCAGTAGTGGTTAGGGCTCTGGACTCTTGACTGGAAGGTCATGGGTTCAATCCCTAGTAGGGGACACTGCTGCTGTACCCTTGAGCAAGGTACTTTACCTAGATTGCTCCAATAAAAACCCAACTGTATAAATGATTAATTGTATGTAAAAATAATGTGATATCTTGTAACAATTGTAAGTCGCCCTGGATAAGGGCGTCTGCTAATAAATAAATAAATAATAATAATAATAATAATAATAATAATAATAATTTACTCATGGATTTTACTACAGGAATCAAATGAAATTAAAGGCTTAAGAAATGGATCATGTACAATATAAGAGGCAATAGAAACAACAGTCATGGACTTGACTTTCAGCAGAAGCTGCTTTACACACCTCAACAACAGCCAGAATGGTGCTGAAGTCACTGCAGTGAACCCAGCATCTGTGTTGCTTTAGTCAAATACAATCATCTCTGTTCTCTGTCAGTGTGTGGTTTCAATGTTTAATCAAGGACTCCTTCAGTGTTTAGTTGCTTTTAAACTTGATCTGAAAACATCCACTGTGAATTGCATCAACCAATGATGGAAGAAGGATGATGTTGGTAAAGTGCCATTGATCATTTGCTGCCAGCTGTTAGTTGGCAAGAAGTTCGCCCAACAGCAAGCTTGTAACAAGGACAAAAAAGCTCTTCTAGCAGGGGGTCATCTGGGAGAGCAAGGCAAAGATGTCCAACATGGGAGCAATAGATAATGGGCTAGCTGATGATGCAAGAAATTAGGTTGCTCAGGAACAACAGATGTCTGTCCAAACCCCCACACACTTAACTTTAAGCATTATGTTGTGCTGTGACACAAATGAAGACAACATCATTAATTACCTTTATGTCTTTTTATAGTTTTTTTTATAGGTTGTTTCTTTTATATTCTAATTTAGGTGGTTTATCTGCTGTTTGTTACCCTCAATTGCTTGTTACCTTAAACCTAAATAAAACAAGCTAGAGGGATTGGACTTGAGTGTACAAACTAATGCAAATAAATGATTAGGGCAATCCCAGCAGGTTATGGAGCTTCCTTCTAAATGTTATGGGTTAAGTAATTATGTGGTTTCCGTAATGCAAGGAAATTTGATTTTATAAGGGTTTGTGCTGTGCGACACTGATGTTAAAGCTGATGATCCTTGGATTCCTAAATGATCCCTAGAAATACAAGCATGTTTTTTTTACCTTTTTTGTTGTTGTTAATAAAGATATTGAGGCAGACATAGTTAAAACCCCCTTACCAAATGTGTGTATTTTTTTTTTTTTGACATTTTAAATACACTGCACAGATTTGTTAGCGGTTTACCTGACAACAGCCTGAACTGTGAAATGAAAGCACAAAGCGGGAAACAGAAGATGTTTTACAATAAATCACATGGAACAATTTGCTTTTAGACGTGACCATAGCTGTGCCAGGAGCATCTTGTGGTCGCTTGGGTTTGACATGTGTCTCCCTACAAAACCAATCAATCACACAGGCATTTCTCTTGAAGCCTGTTGTCATCTGTTAAATTAGCATAATTATTTTTTGCATTCCATGCTTTACAGTCGTTTAGAAGAGGTTGTTCTGGGTCATTGAAACCAATGGTTTTGTACTTGTTAGGTCAAATCTACAAGCTAATACACAGATAGACAGTACTAATAATTTCCTTTGTACTATATGTGTAGAGAAACATACTCATTTCTTTAGTCATTTTTAATTTAGCATATTATTACATTCACTTGGCTGAATCGTTTATAAGTTTCAAATGGGCTTTCCAGTACACCCTGCTGATTCAATTAATCCCCCTTGAAATGCTAATGAAAATGTGTCATACTGCCCAAATAGTTTTGCCAGCACTGTCACTGATTTGTGTACTTGTTCTGTATCAGATAACATTCCTGGGGTCAAACTTTGACACTATGCAAGAAACAAATCAAACTTCATTTTGCTTTGATCATTCCCAGAATGTGTTTCCGGTTTGTGTCACTGCCGAAATACTTTCATGGCACAAAATAAAAATGGCTGATCCAGGCTGACAGAAAGGGGTTCCATAAATTCACATTAAAGCTGAAACTGGTGATGGATTCACTGCACATACACAAATCACTGGCAGTCTAAATTGAAAACAATGGTGATTCATTGAAGTCTCAGTGCACTCAAATCACTATGTCTGGTTCTCTTCAATGAATAAGAAAAAAAAAAGAATGTGGCCCCTGTATTGCTGCATTTCAGAATAAATTACTAATTGAATTAATGGCTTTCAACAGCCTAAGGCTT
The DNA here is from genome assembly GCF_902713425.1 of Acipenser ruthenus. Lineage (NCBI taxonomy): Eukaryota > Metazoa > Chordata > Actinopteri > Acipenseriformes > Acipenseridae > Acipenser > Acipenser ruthenus. The sequence goes on along the minus strand of NC_081190.1, from coordinate 95,235,785 downwards.
AACTAAAACAAAACATGATGCAAGCAAAGATAATACTAAATCAGATGCAAGAAATGTCTCTTTCCAGCTTACAAATGTTCCACTATGTGTGCAGTTAATTGAATGGTAGAGCATTAAAATTGCAAATTCATATGAATTCCAATTTCAGAAGAGTAACATCTTGCCACTGTATGTTTTCTAGCAGCAGTGTGCAGCATTCTAATGAAACAAATGTGGACAGTGAATCAGGTCATATTGTGACCAAAATTCAGGTTTTCACCCCTGTCCTTGCACACCCCTCTATCTTACAATTCCACTGGACTTTATATAAATTTGCAGCCATTGTTTAAACTGTCACCATTTCAACATACAGGTGTTACAATTTTGATTATTTGTTTATTTAGCAGACGCCTTCATCCAAGGCAACTTACAGAGACTAGGGTGTGTGAACTATGCATCAGCTGCAGAGTCACTTACAATTACGTCTCACCCGAAAGACAGAACACAAGGAGGTTAAGTGACTTGCTCAGGGTCACACAATGAGTCAGTGGCTGAGGTGGGATTTGAACCGGGGACTTCCTGGTTACAAGCCCTTTTCTTTAACCACTGGACAACACATACAATGAGTTTGCAGATTCAAGCAATAACATTAATTAAAAGTTTAAAATTAAAATTTTATTTAGATATATAATGCCTTTCACACAAACTGTCCCAAAGCGCTTTACAGTGCAATAAAATCAACAACAAGAATATGGTATAATTGAACACAAGGTACAGAAAAATGACTAAGGGTGATAAAACAGGGGTAAAATAACAGTTATTAAACAACAACTCAATAATCAAAAGCAGCAAAAATACAGTGAAAGAAAAACATACCGTCTAATTAATAAAAAGCGGAGTAAAATTACAATATTAATCAGGATTTAAAAGCTGATAAAAAAAAAAGAGTTTTTAGCCTTGATTTAAAAACATTAAGTGACTCTGCTTCTCTAATGTCGGCGATGTATTGCACAATCTTGGTGCATTTTATACAGTAGCTAAAAGCTCTTTCGCCCTTTCTCTTTGTCAGTCTTTGGAATAGCTAGAAGGCCAGAATTGGCTGACCTTCGAGCATGGATAGGTGCCTATGGGGACAAGAGCTCTTTTACGTAATCAGGAGCCAGACCCTGGCAGCGCTTATAAATCAGCAGCAATTTTTTTAAATCAATCCTAAAACGTATTGGAAGCCAATGAAGTGCAGCCAACACTGGAGTTATGTGGTCAGTTTTCTTTGTTCTACTTAGCAATCTAGCAGCTGCATTTTGAACAAGCTACAAACGGAATAAGGCATGATTTGGTAGCCCAGATAACAGAGCATTGCAGTAATCCAGTCTAGATAAAACAAATGCATGAAATAGCTTCTCAGCGTTGGGCAATGATGAAAAGACCACATCTTGGCAATATTATGTAAATTATAAAAAATAAATTGTAAATCCCAGGTTTCTGGCCTTGGATGTTATATTTGAATTATATTTATCTAAATGTATTTTTATGTGAATTGCAAATTCCTTCTTTCCTTGTGTTTCTTTTATTCCTTTACCGCTGTTATTTTAACTTTTAATTCAGAAGAGTACATTTCCCAAATAGTATTTTTTTTTAAATACACTTTCGCGGAATCTTTTTTATAAAACAATACTTTTTTTTGTTTTTGTTTCGCTTAGTATCCAGTTTAATCAGAATTCAATCAGGGTATTAGCATTTACAACTCACACACACACAATAAAAACTGCACTTCAAATCAAATTGACCGGTAGCATTTCCCTAAAGTGCATGCTTGTTTTTGTTACTGTTGTGATGAGCCCGAGTGATTTAACTGCTAGAAATGTGTCGGTACTAGAGACCCATACAAGTTTATCAACTTACGCATGCTACTTTGAAGGGGCAGGTTAGTTTCTCCTAAACAAATTACCCTCATCCAATTTAATGACCTCAGAACAGTTTGCCTGCTGTCAGGAGCTGGCTGATATATATTTTAAACTGGTTTGCACCTATCTTGTGATTATTATTATTATTATTATTATTATTATTATTATTATTATTATTATTATTATTATTATTTTATTTATATCTTAGCAGATGCCCTTATCCAGGGCAACCACAGTTTAAAATCAAATGAGAGAAAATAAAAAATACAGCAAAGAATTATGTTTGAGAGCGATTACAACTAAGAGCAGTTAAACTTAAAAATACTTGGTTATAAGAGTAAATTCCATTAAGAGCAAGTAGTAAGTACAATAAATGGATATAAGAACGATTTCAAATAAGAGCAAACACAAAAAATGTGAATGCGGTTACCTTTAAAAGTAAAATCAAGTACAAGATACAGAAAATATAATTATGATTGAGAGCAGTAGTAGAATACAGCAAAGTGTGGAGCAGTTAAGTGCAAGAACAAGATGATACAAGTTTTGATACAATTGGGTGCCATATAGTCCAGTATAGACAAGAGTTGTGAGGTTTAGAGATGCTGTCTGAACAGGTGTGTCTTGAGGAGGCACCAAAAGGTGGTCAGGGTAGGTAGTCCTGATATCCATGGGTAGGTCACTCCACCACTGAGGGGCAAGGGTGTAGAAGGAGCGGGATCTGGAAGCGGGGGAGCGGAGGGGTGGTAGAGCTAATCTGCCAGTGGCAGAGGGACGACAGGGGGTGTAGGGAGAAATAATAGTCTGGAGGTAGGAGTGGCCAAAAAGGTTGAGGCAGCGATAAGCAATTGGATGCGAGCGCTGATAGGGAGCCAGTGGAGGGAGCAGAGCAGCAGAGTAGCGTGGGAGAAGTGAGGAAGGGAAAAGACAAGGCGAGCAGCAGAGTTTTGAATGAGCTGGAGCGGACAGATAGGAAGCAGGGAGGCCAGCCAGGAGGGAGTTGATGTTCTATTGCAGATATAAGGGACTATTTTAGCTACAGTAATTTAGTTGACAAGATAAAATGTAATTGAACAAGTAAAAACCTAACAATTCAGGTAAAGTTAATATCATCTCTTGCAAAGATTACTGCAGTTGAGGTTCATTAGAATGATTTCTGAGGCTGAAGCAGCTGTCATTGCTAATGATTAAGAATATACTGTTTTTAAATGGAAAATTGATAACTGATGTTTATTTATTTATTTATTTTAGTTCTGAAAACGGAAATGTTCATGAATTTTTCCACAACATCGTGTTTTAATTTTCCAGAAAATAGTATTTGATGGTAATATTACAAAGTGAAATGGATCTGAAATTGAGGAAGGAGACTTGGAGGCAGGAAGCTGCAGTTTAATGTGCGGTTATGCACGTTTATTTACAAAAACAGAAGCCAAACACAGACAGAAACAAAATAAAGTTTTAAAGAAAATAAATCATTTAAACAAACGCTCCTTAATATACCTCTCCCTGTTACGGCTGGCCATGCGTCTTTTCTGAACCCTTTCTGTCAAACAAAGGATTTGGTTCCCCTTATATACCATGTGGC